>NC_058130.1:166372923-166445704 GCF_016433145.1 Gracilinanus agilis
TGGTTTTCGGCCATAATCTTCTTGTTTTCGGCCATAATCTTCTGGTATTCCTTTTCAATCTGGTCATTTCTTGTGTTCAATTTGCTTATCAGTTCATTTGGTTTCTGAGCCTCGCTTTCCAGTTGCAAGATTCTACCTTTTAAGCTGTTATTTTCTTGCCAGATCTCTTCCATTTTCCTCAAAATCTCAGATTTGAACTCTTCCATAGGTTGTGAGGAGTTTTCCTTATTTGGGGAGGGTCTGGATGGTTGTTTGTTCTCCTCCTCTGTTTGCTCGGTTGTCTGGATTTTCTCTGTGTAGAAGCTGTCGAGTGTTAAAGACTTCTTTTTTTTGTTATTATTCTTTCTCTTCTGAATTTCCTGTAACTGGTTAGCCATCATTAGCCCAGCAGCTTCTCAGGTTTATCCTCGCTCTCAGTGTCTGTCTGAGATCTATTGGCTCCTGAGGACTGAGATCTCGTTTTTTTCCAAGGTCAAGCCCCCTGGTGGATTCCCTTGCTTGAACCTCTGCAGGAGGTTTCTTTACAAGTCTCAGGGCGCTACTTCCACAGTCGTATACCCGTCTGCACTGGTTCCCCACTTAGGCTTTAGTTCCTGGTTGTGTTTACCTCCACCCACGCCTGCCTCTGCTCAGCCGGCGCTCCGCTCCCAGCGTCCGCTCCCGCGCGCGCTCAGATTTCGCGTGCGTTCTTGACTTAATGGGGTCCTAAGTCTTGCTGCTCTCAGGAACAGGTCCCGGAGCTGCTGATGACTCGATGGGTGCCCCAAACTTGCTCTATTTCTTTTTAGCTGGGTTCAGAGCTATAGGAGAGTGTGGAGGGGGTGGGGGTGGGGCGGTTGCTCAGCTTGCGCTTGAGTGAGAGCCCTTTTTAGCTTGGAAATGTCTCGATTC
This sequence comes from Gracilinanus agilis, assembly GCF_016433145.1. Classification (NCBI taxonomy): domain Eukaryota; kingdom Metazoa; phylum Chordata; class Mammalia; order Didelphimorphia; family Didelphidae; genus Gracilinanus; species Gracilinanus agilis. The sequence continues at coordinate 166,373,815 of NC_058130.1, forward strand.
CACGTACCTTCCACGCTGTGTCCTGTTGTGGGGTTCCTCCGTTCGTCTGGACTTGTTTTTATGTCCCCTTGAGGAGTTTTGTGTGTTTCGGTCAGGAGAGGTTTAGAGCTGCTTCTTACTCTGCCGCCATCTTAACCCGGAAGCCTTTTGTGGCTTTTTTTTTCAATTATATGAGATAATTTCCTCCATTCTACCTCTCCTTCTTTTCCCAGTGTATCCCTCTTTTTCACCCCTTCATTTTTTTTATGAGATCATTCCAGCATAATTGACTCATACTCATACCTTCTGTCAGTGTAAACTTCTTATTGCCCTAATAATGATAAAGATCTTAGGAGTTACATTATCATCCTTCCCAAAAGCAATGCAAACAGTTTAACTTTATTTAGTTCCATATGGTTGCCCTTTCATTTTTACCTTTTTATGTTCCTCTTGAGTCCTATGTTTGAATGTTGAGTTTTCTATTCAGCTCTGATCTTTCCATCAGGAGTGCTTTGAAGTCTTCTACTTCATTAAATATCAACTCCTTTCCCTCCAAGAATTATACTCAGTTTTGCTGGGTAGGTGATCTTGAGTGTAATCCTAGCTCTTTTCTCACCCGGAATATCATATTCTAAGCCTTCTGCTCATTTACTGTGGAAGCTGCTAAATTTTGTGTATCCTGATTACTCCTCAACATTTGAATTGTTTTTTTTCTGGATGCTTGATTTTCTTTTTTGTCTGGGAGCTCTGGAATTTGTCTATAATATTCTTGGGAGTTTTCTTTTTGGAATCTCTTAAAGGAGATGAATGGTGGATTCTTTCAGTGTCTATTTTGCTACCTAGATATATGATACTAGGGCAGTTTTCCTTCATAATTTCTCAAGATATGATATCTAGACTCTTGTTTTAATCATGACTTTCACATAGTTCAATAATTCTTAAGTGATCTTTCCTTGATCTAGTTTCCATGTCAGTTGTTTTTCCGATAAGTATTTCACATTTTCTTATATTTTTTCATTCTTTTGACTTTGATTATTTTTGAATGTCTCATGGAAGTAGTAGTTTCCATTTATTTAATTCTAATTTTAAAGGAATTTTTCTTTAGTGAACTTTTGTGCGTCTTTTACCATTAAGTCAATTCTGTTTTGTAAGGTGTTATTTTTTATTTTTTCTATCTCTTACCAAATTGTTAATTCATTTTTTATAATTTTCTTGTATCACTCATTTATTTTCCTCTACCACTCTTAGCTCTTTCTTTAATTCTTCCAGGAATTCTTTTTGGGCTTGGGTTCAGATAGCAATTTTCTTTGAGGCTTTGGTTAGAGATGTTTTCACATTGTTGTCTTCTCCTGAATTTATGCCTTGGTCTTCCTTGCCACCTATTATGATTAAAAATTATGATGGCCGAGATCAAAAGGAAGAATAGTATTTTAATAAAAGCCATGCTGATAGAGATAAACTGACCACGTGCCTGTAAGAAAAACCTATTCCAACCTCACCTCAGCCATTTACCTTCCTCTCCCCTCCAGCTCAGGTAACTAAAGAGGAAGTCCCAAGTCACTACCCCCTACTTCAAACACTCCCTCACCTTTAATACGTCATCCAAAACAGGAAACCCATGAAACCCGTTGGGACCACGGGAAATGTAGTTTTAAGGACCCCCACAGGTCCACAGAAGTTTGTCAAACACTATATTGAGGTTCAATCCTTCCAAATAGAACCCCAGGTGATTTTAACTAACATACACCATAGTATCATTTTGTGGGTTTATTGTTTGCTCATTTTTCCAAACCTATTTCTTGACTTTGAACTTTATCTTAAAATTGGGCTCTATTCATTTAGGGGTGGTGAAGCACTAAACTTCTGGATTTTTTGTGCTCCTGTTTTCAGAGCTAGTTCTGGGGGTCTGTAAGTTTTTGTTGCTTCCAAGGTGAAATGAAGAAGATGGATATGAGGAAGATATGAGCATACGAGGAAGAGATATAGTCATAGCTTTCCTGGTCTGTGTTGTGGTTTTTACCCAGGAAGGTCCCATGCTCATTTTTAGTCATAAATTTAGCACTTCTCTTGGCTCTATTACTGTGATCAGGTCCTGTGTATTCTTGTAAGTGTAAGAATTAATGCTCTAATTTGCCTTGGAACTGGGACCAGGGTACCTGCTCTCTTTTGATCAATCACAAGCACCCCTTTCCACCTTAGAACTATGACCCAGAGCTCCTTATAGACAAGATAGTTGTCCATCAGTGTCAGCTGCATCCAGTGCCAGCAAAGGATCCCCTATAATCTCTTTCTGATCAGTTGTCCAACTCTCTTACTATCTCTGGGCCAAGAATTCCTGAAGCTGCTCCTACCACTGTTATAGCTTCTTTCAAGGCTATAACAAGTATGTTCTGGGCCAGCTCCCACCCTGGTTTCCCAGATTTCTGTTGCTGAACTTCATAAGTTATGGACAAGAAAGATATGCCACTTTGACTTTTTGTTGGCTCTGCCATTCCAGAATTTGTTTTGAAACATTATTTTAAAGTCATTTGGAATGGAATATTGGAAGAGTTCAGCTTGGTTGCTGCCTATACTCTGCCACCACTAAAAAGTAATATTTTTAGTAAGAGCAAAAAAAATTTATATAATTAATAAATAAAATATTTTAAATTTATTTCACCTTTATCTCCTTTTTAATGTCTATTTTTACATATGTTTTATGATATATTAAATGAAATCATTGTAAAACACTTCACATATTATCTAGCACATAGTAGGTATTTTTTTAACCCTTACCTTCTGTCTTAGAATCAATATTAAGTATCAGTTCCAAGACAGAAGAGTAGAAAGGGTTGGGTAATTGGGTTTAAGTGACTTGCCCAGGATCACATAGCTAGGAAGTGTCAGAGGCCAGATTTGAGTCTAGGATCTCCTGCCTCTAGTCCTAAACCAACTAGCAGCCCCATAGTAGACATTTAATAAATGCTTATTCCCTTTCCCACATTAATCCAGTAATGTGTACCTTGATTTTATTAATAAACAAAAAATTCAATAGCAGTGCACTGTCAGAATGGTTTATAGAACATTAGTCTAGGGCACTGAGAGTTTCAACATGGTCACATAGCTAGCATGTGTTAGGGTGCTGGCCTGGTCTAAGCCAACCTGACTATCAGTAATTTTAAAATTGATTTGAAATCTGTTTCCTTGTAGGTTATAGCCACTCATTCTACTTCTCACCTCCAAAGCAACAGAAAGTGGAAAAATGTGTTTCTAAATTTAAATGTACCTTATGTTTCAAAAATAATAATAAAGATTTCTAGTTAAGATGTAGTAATGGAAAGAACCATAGACTTGGAGTTAAGAAGAAATAAGTTCAAATCCTGTCTCAGACACATTAATGACACTATGACCCTAGACAGGCCATTTAACCTTTCTCATCCTTAGTTTCCTCACCTATACAATGGGAATAATAATCTCAACAATCTCCCAGAATTGTTATGAGGATCAAGTGAAGACAGACTATTGCAAATGCTAGTTGCTGCTCTTGTTGTTATGTCTCCTGGGAATTTGGCCTTATCCTGTGGCTTTTAGGGATAGAAGAGAAAGAAGCACATGAAAGACATTACATTGACAGGTTAAGCAATCAGTAAATTTTATGAAATGTCTACTGTGTGTCAGGCTCTGTGCTTAGCCCTGAGGATACAAAAAGAAGCAAAAGATAGTCCTTGTCCTCAAGGAACTACCACACCTTACAGTTGGAAAGAAGATGTACAATACTTTTGACTTATTTGTTTTTCTCTACCAAGGAGAAGGTATGGAAGGCCTCCTCCATAGCATCCTGACAGAGGGCATGACTTTGCAGCCAAGAGTCTATGGATAGCATTGAAGGTTCTAAGAATAGTTAGAAAAATCATGTTGAGGCTGTAGACCCAAAACTATGGTCTAACACCCTGTCCCCACCACATGGTCCTGTCCTCAGATCTACCTCCTTGTTTAGGCCCTGGAGGACTCTCAGTGGAAGCTGAAGTCTGGTGTAGGACTTCCTGTTCACTTTAAATTCTGGTGGTTTTGGATTGACTACTGAAATGGGGGAATGAATTAAACTCTCTCAGATAACCACCATCTATCCTGATGTACCTGGGAGTAGAAACCCATAACTGAGGAAGTGAGCCTACAGAAACTTGTCATCTAGCTGCCTCAGCTCTAAATTGGGAAGTTTTTCTTTGTGGTCTTGGGTCTACCATAACCCACTATCCCATTTCACTTCTACTATCTTCCTACCACTGTCATACCATTCAGGACAATTGTCTGGCTTACTTCAGATTTCCCCATAGAGTTTGCCCTTTATAAATAAAGTAACATTTGTTTGGTTGTGCAGAATTCTTAACTATTTTGTTTATTCTGTATATTTCATTTAAACATAATCATTTTGGTGGACCTATGATGGTTACAGTTCTCTAAATCACAGAATGGGTGTGGAGGAAGTGGCCTTAAGTTATAGGGCTCAGGACAGAAACCCCACTTGACTGGGTTTAAGGTTGGTACTGCCTTCATGAAATAGTTGTTCCAGGTAGAAACTCAGCAATCAAAGGATTTTAAAGATAAAGCTGTTTGCTGCTGTAAAGATTGTAAAAGCCTAGAGAGTCAGGAGCAGAGTTGGGAGAGAAGTACCTCAAAGGCTTGTGTTCTTTTTCCTGTTCCCTTATTAGATTTGGACAAGCTATTTTTAACCTCTATAAGTCTTGGTTTCTGCCTTCACAAAATGGGAACAATAATGCTTTCCCTTGCTTCACAGGGTTGTTGTAGGAATCAAATAACTCAATTTATGGAAAAGTATTTTACAAATGTAAGCTAGTATCATCATTGTCATCATCATCATCATCATCATCATCATCATCGAGGCAATATCTTATTGATGGGCAGACTTGGACAATTTCAAGTTGGACAAATAGAATATTTGAAATATTAAATGAAACATACGAAAATGCTACTTAAATAGGGGATCATTGCTCTGTACTTTGTGATATAACACCAATTATGGTGTGAACAATGGCAGAATACAACCCATGTATTTTTAGTCTTTTGTAAGCAATCTGAAATAAATCCTTTTGAGCCAAGTCATCTGGAAGAATATAGAGTTAAAGATTATGTTACAAACAAAATAAAAATATTCAGATAGCGGCAGGTGTGAAATTTAAGAAGGTTCTTAAGTGTACACAGTGGATAGAACTGTTTGGGCTGGCCTTCCTACATGGCTAGTAATGTTCTTTTCTTTTATGTTAATCCGTATCATAATGAGGTTGGGGACAAAGCATGGAAGACCTTGAATTCACTAGTACTAGGGAGTACACCTAATAGTTATTTAATGGGCTCATCATATTATGCCAGGTGTTAACTGCATAATTATTTTTCAGAGTATGTAACTTGACTCAGTGTATATAAATACATATAGTAATGAAACAGAGTTCATGAAAAAAAAAAAACAAGAAAGGTATCAAATGTCAAGGTTTTCAGAAAGAAAAAAAGATTCCAGAAACTATAAAACTGGTCAAGTTTACATCAGAAGCAGAATGGGATAGTGGGCCGTGGGCTGATCTTGGAGTTAGGAAGATCCGAGTACATGTCTTGACTCTGATTCCTACTAACTGTGTGAATGTGGATGAATCACTTAGCGTCTTAGTGCTTCAGTCAGCTCTCTAATATTCTAAGTTAGAGATGACCTTTTTGTTCCGTCACAATTCTTGACACATAGTAAATGCTTAGTAATGTTTATTGCCTTGCTTGTTATCTATGAAAACCCATGTCTGGGCTCAAAAACAAACAAAACACCAAACAATTTTACATCAATACCTAGAAAAATTCTAGTATAAACTTTTAAATGAGTGTTTTATGAGCTTCCATAAAGAAGAAAGCAGTGATCACCAGGATCCAGCATGTGCTTGGCCAGAAGGGAAATTAAAACTGTTAGGGAGTCTGTTATTTTTTCTTCTAACTTATTTATTCTCCTTCCAACTCTTCCCTTCAGAGCTTTCATTTCCTTTTTTAAAAAACTCTTGCTTCATATTCTTTTATATATATATATATATATATACATACACACACACACACACACACTTATAGACATATCTATCTATCTATCTATCTATCTATCTATCTATCTATCTATCTATCTATCTTGAAATGGAAAACCCATTTTTCCCTCTGCTNTATCTATCTATCTATCTATCTATCTATCTATCTATCTATCTATCTATCTATCTATCTTGAAATGGAAAACCCATTTTTCCCTCTGCTTGCAGCAGTAAAATGTAGTTGTTCTTTTGGATTTTCTGTAGATGTGTAATAATTTCTTATGCTCATCATTGTTTTCTTTGCTTATTCCTCTTTCCACTTAAGTTTTTGAAATGGAGCATTACATTATAGACAGGTTCTACCTTGTTTTGAATGGTTGGCTCTACTTGGTTATAACCTGGATTCATGTACTGACTTCTGCCTCTCACAGTTAGTTACTTCTAGATTTTTGACATTCAGAATGCAGGCCCTTCAGGGTCTTTGATGGCATCTCAGGGTAGAATATTGGGGACATTAGAGCCCTGGAGTTATCCTGATATGAGTACTATCATGGTTTCTAGTTGCTCCCTGGGACTTGTAAGGTGGATTTCAACAATGCTGGGGCTTTCTCAATGGAGCCCTCTCCTCTTTCTATCTTGGGCACACCTCTAGTTATACTGTCCATCTGCAAGTTTGCTTGCCTGTATTGTCTCTGTCTCTTCTTTCTGGTGAACCCCCTCTTCTATTGCATGTGGGCTTTTGGCCGAGGCTTTTTTTTTTTTGTGCTATTGGGGTAGGAAAAGTCATAAACTAGAGTTTCCAATGGATTACTTGATCATTATCTGGCCAGGTGCGAATTTCAAACTTTTTTTTTCTAGATAAGGTATCTGAGTGCTAAGCTATCTGCTTCTATTTAGGCAGACATGTTGGCTGGAAATGTTCAAGAATTTTTTTGATCAAATGCTTTTGATAGCTTAGATGAACCTTATGTATATGATTCTAAAATATTCAGAGTGTATGCTCTGGTTGGCTTGATTACATTGGCCTAATTTTCCAAAAATGTTTAAGATGACTGAATTGGTAGTTAGTGCAAGAAGCTCAAGATAGCTATTTCCTATCTGAAAAAGTTTTCTGAAGAATAGAAAAACTTATTATGGGGGGGGGGGGCAGCTGGGTAGCTCAGTGGATTGAGAGCCAGGCCTAGAGACGGGAGGTCCTAGGTTCAAATCCGGCCTCAGACACTTCCCAGCTGTGTGACTCTGGGCAAGTCACTTGACCCCCATTGCCTACCCTTACCACGCTTCCACCTATAAGTCAATACACAGAAGTTAAGGGTTTAAAATAAAAAAAAATTAAAAAAAAACTTATTATGGGATATCTTTATAGAGATTAGTAGATTATTGATAGAAAAACTATATAGCCTGAATTTTCCTAGATAGTATAAATTTCAAGTAAAATATATATTTAATGAAGCTTTGGGGAAAAAAAAGTCTTTTTTAAACATGTCCTGTTTTTGTCCTGGAAAACATGTCACTATAATTATAGAGGACTACTCAAAAGTATAATGGGGGGCAGCTAGGCGGCTCAGTGGAAGAGAGCTAGGTCCAGAGATGGGAAGCCCTGGGTTCAAATCCGCACTCAGACACTTCCTTGCTATGTGACCCTGGGCAAGTTACTTCACCCCAATTGCCTAGCCCCTGTCACTTTACTTTCTTGGTACCAATGCACAGTACTGTTTCTATGATGGAAAGTAAGGGTTTTATTTTTCAAAAAAGGTATAATGTGGAATTCTGATGCTTTTTAGTTTAGCCATGACTGAGATGACTAAATTATTTCCTATGCTGTTTGTTGTGCAGCTATTATCACAAATGATTAAAAAAACCCAAAACTTCCATGGCCTTTATGCATCATAATCCAAGGGCTTCTCATTACCATATTATGTTGGAAGAGAAGTCAAGTGTTTTGTGAGTACTGAGGGAATAGATTTACCTTTCTATTGTTTAATTTCAAATATTTATTTATATTTTTAGTTTAATAATTTATTTGCCTTATTTCCCTAACTGTATATATTGTAATATCTATAAAAGCAAAATCAAGGTAATATATTTCTTTTTTATTCCATAGTATCCTGCTTACAGAAGGGGCTATGAATATTTGTTAATTTGGTTATGTTTTCAAGATATTAATCATGTTTACTCTTAAAAATGTATGTTTCCAGGCTCTTTTAAATATTTTTGTTGGGATGTAACTTGGCTTTTCATTGAAAATCCTGCTCAGGTGCCTCATAGTGAGATAATGATGGCTTTTATTTTTGAAGGCTATGCTGGTGGAGCACAGACTATGGAAAGGCTTTAAGTGAAGGTCTAGAAATTTCCTCTATCATATGAGCACCAGGCTAAGTTCAGAGAAGCATATGACCAGAAAGTTGACAATCAAGGGATCCATTTTTTTTTGACCATGGTAATTCATGAGAATGACTACTGGGGAATGGAAGGGCTGGATGATGCACAAATGAAATTCACTTATTTTTTGAAGTATTAATTAAAAGCTTCATGGGGCTTATGTTGTAATAATTAAATTCTGCAATCTTTCTTCAACTTCTTTATCCTTTTCTTTAGAGAAATTTAATACATATGTGACTCTGAAAGTACAAAATGTGAAGAGCACAACCGTTGCTGTTCGAGGGGATCAACCTTGCTGGGAACAAGATTTCATGTTGTAAGTATCTAGTAGCAGTGGCTGCCTCTATATTCCCTAACCTTGTTAGAGTACAGAATTAGAGACTTGGGGCTTGTATTGTATAAGATTTTTTTAGCATTGTTCAAGCATTTTTTCACACTCTTCAAAATTTGTAGTACTATCTTTGACAATTTAGAAGTATAGGAATAAAAAGAAAATGCATTCTTATCTTATAAAAGTATTTCTTATTATGATGGCACATCATAGCATCATGTTAAGCTTTACCAAGTAATAACATCAGCTGATGCTTATATATGCTTTGAGGTGTGCAAAGCTCTTTCCATACATTTTGTTATTTGATCTTCATGAAAAATTTGTGAAGATCATATTTATTATTATAATCAAATTAGCATTTGTTAAGTGCCCACTGTGTACCAGATACTATGCTCTGGGATTACAGATGCAAATCAGAACAAGAAACAATCACTGCCTTCAAAGAATTTACATTGTCAGGAGGAAACAACATGTATGCATATAAGTATGAAATATAGAACTTTCATTATGTAGAAAACATTTGGGTTGATGAAAAGGATAAAAAAAGAATATTTGTGTGTGGAATAGGAATAAAATAACTTAAGAAGAAACATATCCCATTACGTAAAAATGCTCAAGGTGGGACTGGGATTATTTTGTGGACCTAAGGGAAAACTGCTCTTCAGATAATAGTGCTGAAAAAAAAATTCTAAGGTGAAGATGACTACAATGCTCTGTGGCTCATTAGCTCATTTACATATTACTTTTCAGAGTTCTAAAGGAAATAGCTGATAAAATATAAATCAGATAACGAGGGAATGTGGTATGATTACTGTTGAGTTTATATGAGAAGAGAGAGAAGAGAGAAGAAGCTGCTTATAGAAGACAATACAGAAACTGATAGGAGCTAAGCAGCTGGCAAGCCAGCTTTGCGGCTGATCTAGGGAGCTGTTTGATTGGATGAGAGTGCTGGAATCTAACTTGGGGAAGGCAGCATCCTTTGCTATTTGAAGAGCTATCTGGGCTATAGCCTACAGTTTCAGAGAGGGGAAAACTTCTCAGGGATGCTTGTGTTGTTCTGTTACCCTCAGTAGTTTAAGAGAAAAAGAAGAGTAGGAAAGGTGTTGCTTTGCTGGAAATTGTACTTATATAGTTTTTGCCAAAAGAACATAAATCTTTTTCAGTACTATGCCAAGGATGCCTGAGTGCTCTTGCCTGATACTGTTTCATGAGCACTAGAATGGAGGGTGACAGAAGTGGGTTTGTTCTGCAGGAGAGCTCTGAAAATCAGAAGGAAAGTAGAGCAGAGAAATGTTTTTGTTCAATAGCTGGTCTCTGAAATGATCAAGATCATCAAGGCCTGTAGAACAGATTTGTGACTTGTCTTAGGACATGGATTTTCTTTACTCGTGTGCTTCACTACTAGGTCCCCCCTGCTACAGAGATAAATGTTATGATTATTCTTACTTTTACATTTTATTGAGTAAATATTAGGATTATTTTCATTTGCCTTCTTAGCTAGTAAATTTTTTTTTTATTTAAGTTAATAGTGATATTGTGCCTGATTTTATATAAATGAAAAGCATACTAGCCGGGGCTCAGAAGATACTGTGACAAATAGAAGTGTGTGTACCTAATTCTTTCTCACACATACATGGGTTACCCTAATGACTGAGAGTTGAGATATGGCAGCATGGTAATGGCTGTGACTGGCCTCCCTACTCTGGAAAAACTCTCTAGACTGACTAGAATTAGAATACGTTAGAGAAGAGTGAATCATCCTAGAGGGAGAGAGGGGATGAAATGCCAGCACTGTGTCCAAGCTATATAAGTAGGTAAAAAATACATACAAAATAATTTGGGGTCAGAAAGGGACATGAAGGAGGGAACCTGGTGCTTGGTAGGTCATAATAGTTCTCATGTAGGAGGTAGCACTTGAGGTAAGCTTTGATGAAAGTTAAGGACTGCAAGAGGGAGTACATTTTAGACTTGGTGCACTGGGGTGAGGAGACAGCCTATGCAAAGGCACAAAGTAGGGGAGGAGATGTCATTCATGGAGAACAAAGCAATAAGATCAGTTTGGAAGTATGAAGAGCACAGAGGAAAGTGAAGAGCTTTAAACAGCAAGCCAGGGAGTTTGTATTTTCTCCCATAATAAATGTGATAAGGAAGCACTGAAGCTTTTTGAATTGGAGAGTAATATATGCAAGCCCCTGCTTTGTGTGTGGTTGGTTTGGGGAGAGGACAGATGAGTTAAGGAGACCAATAAGGAGACCACTGAAATAGTCCAGGTAAAAAAACAACCCACAAGTTTTTAGTTCTAACTCTATAATTTAATTTGTTAGCTATTCCTCCCAACTTGTGTCACGCAAAAATTTATAATTTGTCATTATCTAAGTCATTGATAAAAATCTGAAATAACACAGAGCCAAGCATCAATCTCTGATGACCTCCACTGTACACTGAACCATTAATGACTACTAATTGGAGTCAGCCATTCAACTAATTCTGAATTTACCTAAATGTCTATATCTTATATTTTGCATGAGAAAGCATGACAGACTTAGTCAAATGTTTTGATAAAATCTAGATGTACTATATTTCCCTAACCAACTAATTACTTACCTAATCTACTGACAATTTAAAAAACGAACTATTCTTATCCTTTGTGATCATTGCCACCTTTTTTAGATCATCTCGAACCATCTCTAGTAATATGTCTAGAATTTTACAGGAATTCTTAACCGTTTTTGTGTGGTAGACTTTTAATAGTCTGGTGAAACACATGGATTTTTTTCTTGGAATAATAATTTTAATTACATAAAAATAACATCTAGGATAACAAAGGAAACCAATACACTTACAAAATAATAATTTCACAGACACTAGGCTAACAGCAATGAATTAGAATATGTTAGAGAAGAGTGAATCATCCTAGAGGGAGAGAGGGGATGTGAAACTTTCCGACAGTTAGAGCCTTCCAAAATTGGAATGGGTTGCTAAGGGAAGTCATTGGTTCTTCATTGGATGTCTTCAAACAAATGATACATAACCGTAAGTCAGACATATTTTTTTAGGGAATTCTTTTTCAGGTATGAATTGGATGGTGTTCAAGTTCTTTCCAGTTCTTAGGTTCTGTGAATCTTTGTTATTTGCCTTTTATTCTCCAGGTAACTGGGAAACACTGAAGTTTTTTTTTTTTTTATTAAGGTAGTAACATGATCAAACTTGTACATTATGAAGATTATATTGGCAATGTATGAAGCATGGTTTAGAAAAGAGAGAGAATTGTAGACAGGGAGATTAGTTAGGAAGCTATTCTGATGTTTCAGTATGCGATCATCTAAATGGCCTAAACTGAAGTGGTGACAATGTGAATCAAAAGAAAGGTAATAGATATGCCTAGGATTGTGGAGATAAAATGGGAATAGATGAGATGTGAGGGAGGGTATAAAGGAAAGAAAAGAGTCAAGGATGATTGAAGTTTTGATGGCACCATTGACAGAAAATGGAAAGTCTAAAGGTAGGACAGATTTGATTTGGAGATGTAGTTTTCAGATTTATAGGTAGTAATTGAAGGTGATAATTGAAGCCATGAGAATGGATGAAATCATTAGGGGAGAGAGTCTAGAAAGAGAAGAAATGGGGCAAAGTCAATATTGAGGGATATCCTGTACTACTGGAGTGAGAGGATGATGAGCCACTCTTTAAAAAAAAATACCTTTATGGCCTCAGACACTTCCAGCTGTGTGACCCTGGGCAAGTCACTTGACTGCCATTGCCTACCCTTACCACTTTCTGCTTTGGAGCCAATACACAGTATTGACTCCAAGATGGAAGGTAAGGGCTAAAAAAAAATTATATATACCAAATGTTAAGAAAAAATACCTTTAAAATTATGAATTTAATAAACAATAGACATAAACATTTCAATAGGCAAAGAAAAATAAAAGGAAGGATTACATGTGAAACCATCAATCTCTATAATGTACGCTTAGATTTTTTGGTAAATTTAAATTTAACATAGTAGTTCCAACATTACCCTGCTTATCCATCTGCTCAAAATTGAGGCAATAAGACAGAGTTGAAAAGGTGCTGGACTTGGAGTTTGAAAGATCTGGGTTAAAATCCTGCCTCAAACATCTACTTATGTGACATAAAAGAAAATCATGTGAAACAAAGGCAGAAAGATAAATTGGTTATAGATTATAGAGGGATTTAAGTGTAAGGCTGGGGAGTTTGTATTTTATTCTAGGGACAGTAGGGAGCCATATAGTTAGACTTGTGCTTTATTTAACAAGAGACAATGTATCCTTAGTGAGTTGAATGGATAACTGGAATCATAGTAAGGAAAACCTTGATCCAAATCCTGACACTTTCCCTCTCTGATGTTCAGTTTCTTCATCAGATTAGATAGCCTTGGAGCCCCTTCCACTTCTAAATCGATAGTGCTATAAAACTATATTGGCAGTCATATATAGGACAGATTAGAGTGGGGAGAAAATGGAAAGTGGGGACCAGTTAGGGTGCTATTATAGTACTTGAGGTAAGAAATGATAAAGACATGAACTTGGATGATGGTGGTGGTGATATCTGTGGAGAGAAGAGGGCAAATGCCAGAGATATAATGGGATTTGAATTCCTGAGTCAGGCAGTATGGTGTAGTGGAAAGAGCATTGTACTTGGGAGTCAGAAGGACCTAGGTTCAATCTTACTTCATATACTTACTAGCTGTGTGCTTCTGAGTAAATTACTTAACCTTTGTGCTTCTGTTTCCTTTTCTGTAAAATAAGAGAATTGGACTCAATGACCTTTGTTCTCCCTTTAAGCTCTAAATCTATGATACTGACTTAGCAATTGAGTGAATGTGGGGTGTGTTGGTGAGGGAAGAATCATGCATGACCCCGAGGTTATGTTCCTTAGTGAGTATCAGAGGATAACACTTTCAGTGAAAAAAAAAGGGGGGGGGGAGAGTTGGGAGGAGAATCTGATGTGAAAGAAGAAATACAATATGTTTTTTCTTTCAACTTATTATAAATAGAATTTCTAATTTGAAATGGTTTAACTTGACTGTAGTAGTAATGAGACTCACTCATCTAGGGGAAGCTGTATTATTTAGGAATATTTGAATATTCATAAAGTGAAATGTTTCTTAAATAATAAATTTCAAGAACATAAATAGATGTGTCGTGATTGAAATAGCATTTGTCTTGGAGAGATAACTAAATTGGAATGAGTTATAGAGTTTATTTTATTATGAAGAAAAAGTTTATGTGGTACTAACTTTAAAAAACAACAACTTTTAAATAGGATATGAGAACACATATATTGAACACGTCTTCTTATAGGCCATTCTAGAGAAAAAAATGGGTGTGCATTTGGACCTGGGTAAAGTGAGTTCATAGTAATTATAGTGCTGCAGGAAACTCGTATGACAGTGCTACAATGTTTAATAATACTTCAACAGTTCCCTTAACATATTGATGTGGATATTCCCTTCATAGTTATAAATGGCAATTTGCCTTTCTTTTTCTGTAAATCCTCTATGGAAGATCTGCTGAATCTGCTAAAAGCCTTTCTCTACTTCTTTAAACATCTTAAAGATATCAATTTAATACATAGGCTGCCCATCTGTTGTTAGTCAAGTGTGACATATGACCTGGCCACTTCTTTTCATAATTACATACCTCCAGGATGATATCTTTTAGGCTATTTTTTATGTGCCATTTTGCATTTGATCCTCAAATCAATAGGAAACCACTTAAATTTATTGAGAGTGTCTAGGAGTAGTGGAGGGAGTTGACGTGATCAGTCCTGTGATTTAGCCCATTGGAGAGATGTTGCAAAGGTGAAACTTACAGACCTAGGCAATAGCTTGGATATGAGGGTGAGAGAGAGTGAGGAATCTTGGATAACTTCTAGTTTTTGAACATGAGGGACTTGGGAGCCTTCTTACAGTAATCTTTCTTTAGTGGGAAAGATAATGAGTTTTATTTGGAACATTAAATACTGTGTATTGGTTCCAAGGCAAAAGAGTGGAAAGGGCTAGGCAGTGGAGATTAAGTGAGTTGCCCAGGGTCACACAGCTAGGAAGTGTCTGAGGTCAGATTTGAACCTAGGACCTCTTATCTCTAGGCCTGGTTCTCAATCCAGCTATCCCAGGGACATATTAAATTTAAAATGTCTATTGGAGATATGGTTCAAGCTACCTAAAAGGTAGCTGGAGATGCAAGACTGGAGATAAGTAAAAAGTTGGGGACAGGATAGGTAGATCTGACAATTATTAGCATAGATATGATAATTAAATCCCTGGGAGAAGATGAGATCACCCAGTGAAGTAGTATAGAGGGAAAAGAGAGGAAGACTCAGGACAGAATCCCAAGGGACACTTTTAGCCTGATTGGGAAGAGGATCTAGCAAAGGAAATAGGGGAGTAGTCAAGTAATATGAGAATGAGGAGAAAGGGGTGTCCCCAAAACTTAGTGAAAAGAACATCAAGAAAGAGAGAGTAATCAACAGTGTCAAAGGCTGCAAGAGATCAATCAAGGAGAATAAAGACTGAGAAAAGGCCATTTGATTTGGCAACTAAGAGATCATTAATGATTTTTTAGAGAAAGCAGTTTTGGTGGAATGACAAGGACAGAAACTAATCTGTGTAAGGAGTTAGGAAGGGAGTGGGAGGAGAGAACAAAGAGACTTTTATATATTACCTTTTTTAGATAACTACAAAAGGCAGAAGAGATTTGGTGATAATTAGTGGTGATAGGATCAAGTGAGGGTCTTTTCCAGAATGCTCACTGAAATACCATAATCCGGGTAATGGATGCTTTAATCTACTTTGGTTTTCCTATGGTAATGATTAAGCTGATCTCTTTTTTGAAATCATTGAAGAGTTTTAGCTCATATTACTAGGCTATGAAATAAGTATTGCATTTGTAACAAACAGGTAGGACCATCTGGAGAATTCCTGTTCTATTTGATCTATGTTTAGGACATTCTCCAGTACACTGAATACTTTTGACATAGGTTTTTCTTCCTGTTCCTTGACCTGATATTGATGCTTATGGGATTAGGGGGAGAAAGTTATCTTCATGATCAAATCTGTCATGAAATATTTTATAATGACCTCATTCTAGGTGTGAGAAACACCTTGTTTTAGAATAGCCATAAAAGCTGCATTTTGTTCTTCCTGGTCAAATGGGTGATTCTTCTTTTGGAATTTTAAATTATAGCAGATTCTTATATTCACTATGTTGTTTAGTCATTTGTAAGCTATAAGGATTTGTTTAGAGGCAGCTTAAATGATGAGTGGATAAAGTGCTAACTTGAAGTTAGGAAGACAAGAGTTCAACTCCAACTTTATATTCTTACTTAACGCAGTGACTTTGGGTAAGTCACTGCCCAACTAACCTAACCTCTGTTTGCCTCAGTTGCCTTTTCTATAAAATGAAGATAATAATAATACTTCCCAGCACCATTGTGATTAAATGAGATAATATATGTAAATTGCTTTACAAAGCTTAAAGCACAATATTAATGACTGCTGCTCTTATTAAGTATCTGTTGTATATGAAAACCTGTCCATTCCCTTCTTATTTTCAACAAAGATGTCCTTGATACATACATAGACCATTTTCATGAAGATGTTATGATATGTCTTGAAAAACTGATTCCTGAGAACTGTTAAAATTTTGTTGCCTCCAGTACTGATGTCTCCCTAATGTGTTTGGTCTTATTCAGCCACTCTTCCTGATTACATCTTCTTAACTTTGTTATTAACTCCTACAGTACAGAGATAGTGGATTCCAAAAGTGGAGGCTCTACTATCATTGCTAATATTCTACCATTAAAAAGTCACTGAGACCAGCCATAGAAACACTAGCAAAAGGGGGGGAAAAGCCATTTCCCAATAGATAGATTCCCAAAAGTTAGAACAAAAAATTCTTAAAAGAAAAAATTCCAGTTATTAACAATCATATTTAAGAATGCTCTAAACCATTAATGATAAGAAAAATAGGAATCAAAACAGCCCTGAAGTTTTACCTTGCACCTAGCAAATTGACAAAAATCACAAAAAATTTAAAATGGCTAATATTGGAGGTATTATGGGAAAATAGGTACACTAGGATATTTTTGGAACTATGTATTATTATGAATATTTTGAAAAGCAATTTGGAGTTATGAAAAAATAGTGACTAAAATGTCTACATTTTTTATTTCATTACGAGACTTATATCCCAGGGAGGTCATGACAAAAAGAAAGTAGCACCATTTTTTGTGGTAGTAAAGAATTGGAAACAAATTCCCCATTGATTGGGGAATAACTAAAATTGTGCTGTATGAATATAATGGAATATTACTGTCTCTAAGAAACAATTAATCCTGAGAAGCATGAAAAGATCTACGTGAACTGATTAAGTATGAAATAAGCAGAACCAAGCAAAACAATATATACAGTAACTGCAACAATGTAAATTGCGGGGGAACAGCCACAAAAAAATTTGTAAATGAATGTTGCAAACTTACAAAGAACAAGCATGGTCCCAAAGAAGATGGATGATGTGGCATTTCCCTTCAACCTCTTTGCTAAGGTGGGAAGTCTATGAATATGATATCTTACACATATTTTCAGATTTTTTCCATGTACTGATCAGTTATGTTGATTTTTCCTATCTTTTTTGTCTTTAAAAATATTATTTATTATATAGGATGGCTTTTGGAGAAGGAGAAGGGGGAAGATACCTGGGAAAATTGTGGTAATATAAAAACAAATGCCATAAAAATACTTATTTTTGCTAAAAAAAGAAAGTGTCAAAACCATTTCATTTTACTTGTATTTGTTATCCTTTCATTTTCAGCTGCAAATTGGGATGATCTATTGAG
This sequence comes from Gracilinanus agilis, assembly GCF_016433145.1. Classification (NCBI taxonomy): domain Eukaryota; kingdom Metazoa; phylum Chordata; class Mammalia; order Didelphimorphia; family Didelphidae; genus Gracilinanus; species Gracilinanus agilis. The sequence goes on from NC_058130.1 coordinate 166,391,419, forward strand.
TTGTGTGCCAGTCTTTGCAGGCTTAATTTCCTCTCAACTGCTTTTTTGTTATTTGGGGCTGATATTGCCCATAACCTTCCATCCTCCTGGGTAATGTTTTGAAAATGAGCTTGTGCTTTAAACTTGTTACCCTTCTTCTCTCTCTTTAGACAAAAGATCCTGTTTTCTAGCTGACAAGGTTTTTGGCCTCTTCTCGGCTTCCTCATTGTGGTGATTTTTTTCCTGTTTAAGCTTTTCTAGAAATGGTGATCTGTTGATTGAATGCCTTTACTTTTGTTCCTTTCAATTTTTGTTTTTTGATAATCAACAGCTTAAATGGTCAAATTTAGAGTGGCTATAATCACTCTAATGTGGAGTGTAGGGGAGGGGAATCTTTTCATCTTTCTCCCTTTCTTTTAATGTGTTAGACTTTTGACTTTTATTGATCTGATAGTAAACTGACAACTGATTCACAATTGACTATTATGAGAAATTTCCTTTTAACATTTATCATAGATCACCATCATAGTATTTGTACTATTAATATTGTTTGAGGAAATTTTTTGATAACAAAAAGCTATTATGTATCCTACAACACCATTAAGTGAATTTGCAACTAATGATAGCAACTTCTATGCGTATTGGGAAAATAATACATATGTGAGAGATAATTTATTCAGTCTTTAAAAGGTGTGTTTGCTTACTTATTCTGAGTCACTGAATATTTTGTTGGTTCTAAATAAAGATTAAAATGACAATACCAAGAGGGTGTATAGCTTTGCAAATCTCTTACAATAACTATGTGGAATAACTGTGGGATTCTAATAGCTTTTACACTCCACTTATGGTCCTTTAAACCACAGGGTGGGAATCCTGGATGGTGTTAATTTAATTGTTTATGATTTTGTTTAATGTTCACCCTATCTAGCACCCAACAAATCTCTTTTTGAAGAAAGTATAATACAAGTTGTAGCAGCCTCCTAAATTGGTCTCCCAATTAGACCTGAGTAATCTTTTATCATTATAGTTCATCCTACCCACTGCTGCTGAAGTAAATTTCCTTAAACACCACACCTCACCATGTTATTCACCATGTATAGCCCTAGTAGCAATATTCTTGGTTTAAAATGTATGTATAGTTTAATTGTTTTTTGAACATAGTTCTAAGTTGCTTTCCAAGACGGTTGAATTGGTTCACAGCTCCACCAACAGTATCTATTTTCCTATTGTTCCTCCAGAATTCATCATTTTCCTTTTTTATTGTGGCATCTCAGGTATATTCTAATCTTGAAAGTATTATTGATGTTTTAATATTGTAACCTATGTGCTCATGTACCAGACTCATGGTCATATTATTTCTTAATCATTGTGTTTAATTGGTACTCTATTAATTCTGACCACTCTCCAAACCTACAGTCCAAAGGTCAGGAGAATTCCTGGGCAGGACATTAGCTGCCACAGGGTCCTAGCTCCAACCTTGGCAGACCAGATTCCATACCAGGTCACATGTTTTAATAAGGTCCTCCTCTTTGATCTTGTGATTGTCAACTGAGCCAGTATCAAATCATATGCCATATCACATGTTCATTAGCTACCTCCCATTTCCCCATTCCTTTATTCTCCAATAAAATATTGGAGACACAGGTAACTCTTTTCCACCATTAGAGGAGCACAAATACTGGAGCCCATGTTGTTGAAATCTTCATCTCTGAGTCTTTCTTCCTTTATTATGTTCCCTCTCTCTATATATATCCCCTTCACTTATTTTCCCTCCGTTTCTAACTTCCCTTCTCAGGTGTCCACCCACGAATATATTAATTTGTGGCTACAGGCAGCCACATTTATTATCTTATCCAATCTGATGGGTATGAGATGGGGTCACATAGTTGTTTTAATGAGCTTTTCTCTAATTATTAGTGAATTAGAACATTTATTCACAAGGTTATTAATAGCTTGTGTTCCTTCCTCTGAAAATTTCCTGTTCAAATCTTTTGACCATTTGTTCATTGGGAAGTGGCTCTTATAAATTTGACTCAGTTCCTTATATATCTTAGAAATTAAAACATTATTAGAGAAATATGCTGCAAAGACTTTCTCAGTTTCTTGCTTCCTTCCAATTTTAGGTGCATTTGTTTTGTTTGTGCAAAAACTTTTAAGTTCTATGTAATCAAAATGATCCATTTCTAAATCCTGTGAACCCCTCAATCTTGTTTGGTTTTGAACTCTGCCCCGTCCATGGATGTAACAGATAATTTCTTCCCTCCTGCACTATTTGCTCATGAAATCAATCTTCATACATCTATTCTTGACTTATCTTGATATACAGAATGAGATGTTAGCCTACACCTAATATCTGCCAGACCACTTTCCAATTTTCACAATAGCTTTTGTCAAATAGTGAATTTTTGCTCCTATAGCTAGGATATTTGGGTTTCTCAAATTTTAGATTATGTTTGTTTGCTTCTTTTTATATATTGTATCTACTCTATTCTATTGATCATCCTCTCTAATTTTTACCCAGGACCAAATTGTTTTGATGTTTATAACTTTGTAGTGTGGTTTGAAGTCTAGTATTGCTGATCTCCCTTTCTTCTCATTTTAATTCCTATTGATTCTTTTGTTATTCTTGACCTTTTGTCCCATCAGATGAATTTTGTTATGAATTTTCTGGTTCTACAAAGTAATTATTAGGAATTTGATTGCTATGGCACTGAATAAGTCAATTAATTTAGGTGGTATTATTATAAGTTTTACTGGCTTGCCTACCCATGAGCAATCAATATCTAATTATTTAGATCTGTCTTTATTTGTGTTGATTAAAATTCTCTCTAGGTCATATCTCATTTTTTAATAATTTACTAAATAATAAAAAGTGAACCAGAGAAAAAGAAGGCACTAGCCATGTGTGGCCAGCCACCTTGCCTTACCTTCCAAGAGCCAGGCCAACACATACCTACTCTAGATTCTCAGTGAAAGGCCCCCACTTTCTCCCAGTACTCTATGCTCTTTGTGACATCCCTCTCCTAAGCTCCTCTTATGGGAGAACTCTAACCCACTCTGGATAAGAGATGGGTCTTCTGGATCCGGGGGAGTCTGGGCTAGAGACAAAGTTTGTCTTCCAGAAGCAAGAAATCAGAAAGAACTTTAGAATAGGAGCATAGTGAATGCCTGTCCACTTTTCTCTACCCCTACCCCCAATCTTTTCTCTACTCCACTATCTTAAGAGGCTTGTTTACAAAAAACCAAAAAGCTTTGTCTCCATTCTTATTCAACCAGGGAGTGAGGGAATGGAGCAAGTTGTAGTTTCATTCTTTTTCCTTCAAAATCCAAAGGTTGTTTTTGGGTGCCAAAGAAAAGGGGTACAGGCTACTTTTAAATTTCCACATTTATGTAAAGAATTCTTCTGTAATTGTGTTCATATAGTTTCTGTGTATGTCTTGGCAGATAGACCTCCAAGTATTTTATGCCATCTATAGTTATTTTAAATGGAATTTTCCTTCATATCTATTCTCCTAGGTTCTGTCAGTAATATAGAAAAATCTTGATGATTTGTGTGGGCTTATTTTATATCCTTCAACATTGCAGAAGTTGTTAATTGTTTTGATTAGTTTTTTATATGTCTAGGGTTCTTTACATAAACTATCACAGCATCTGCAAAGAGTGATAACTCTAGTTGCAGACAAGACAGCAGGAATGACATATGTTGTTTTTTTTTTTAAACTGTAAATACAATTTATTTATTTATTTTACCCTTGTACTTCGGTGTATTGTCTCATAGGTGGAAGATTGGTAAGGGTGGGCAATGGGGGTCAAGTGACTTGCCCAGGGTCACACAGCTGGGAAGTGGTTGAGGCCGGGTTTGAACCTAGGACCTCCTGTCTCTAGGCCTGGCTCTCAATCCACTGAGCTACCCAGCTGCCCAGGAATGACATGTGTTTTATTTTGTTCCCACATGATTTTTATTTCTTTAACTAGGTCTAGAATTTCTATTTCAAAATCTTTTCATTCCACAAAGCTTAGAAATTAAGGATTTGGTATAGTGACATCTAGGCAGCTAGGTGATATAATGAATAGAGTGCTGGGCCTAGAGTCAGGAAGATTGATTTTCTGAGTTCAAATTTGGTTTGAGATACTTACTAGCTGTGTGTGACCCTGGGCAAATTACTTAACCCTGTTTGCTTCATTTTCCTTATTTGTAAAATGAGCTGGAGAAGGAAATGTCAAACTGCTCCAGTATTTATGCCAAGAAAACTCCAAATGGGATCATGTAGAGTTAGACAAGACTGAATTGACTGATCAACAACAGCAACAACAACATAGTGAAATCTATTTAAAATAGTATTATTTCTTGAATGAGAATTGTTACTGTGAGTTTTCATGAATGAACTAGAAATTAGGAAGGAAGTTACTGAGAGTTGGTTCTATATCAAAGTTATATTTGCTGTTAGGGATAGTTGAGTAGGTGAAATATTTTTAATGAAAATGTTCTGAAGAAGAATAAGCTTTTAGCACAGGGATTTTGCATGATAATTTCTCTTTCTCCTGCCTTTTCCTGTTTTGTAGGAAAAGACATTAATTTTAAAAGGCATTGTTTCTAGGTGTTCTCTGTAGGAATGATCACAGTAAAATTTTAAACATTAAATCATTTGATGCCCATCAACAACACAGGATCCCCAGAGTTGATTCTGTTCCTTTCCTGTGAATATGTGATTGAGCTGGTGCCATCTCATAAAAGACTTTTGGAACTTTAAAATTCTCCTGAACTTAACATCAGAATCATAGGAGTCTCTTTTCTAGTATGACCTAACACATTGTCTCATTTTATTACTTCTTAGTATGCTATTGTTTTGGAAAGCCATATATCACCATGAATGAATTGACTATGTGGAAGGGCTGGTTCTGTGAAGGTATGTGTCAGTGTCTTAGCTAGAAAAACCTTTCAGTAGTTGGGGATGAGGGCTAGTGATGATTATCTGTGAAAGTATATAGTAACCAAGTGCTGAAGAGTATATATATTTTTAATATTACTACTTAAGCTTCTGTAGTTCTATCCATTCCTCCTTCCCTGGTATTTTACCTTTAAAAGGTTTGTGAGGGGGAGTGGGTGTGGGAAGCTAAGTACTTGGATCCTTGGTTGCAGTAATTTTTAAAACTTCATTAATATTTCAGATTCTTATCCCCACTTACTAAAGAGCAAGTGACTCATTCGGAATTATTGAATTACATAGCAATCTCCAGCAAAATTAATTGAAATGTAGATCTCTTAAGATTTTTCTTTCGCAATTCATTACTGTTTAGAACAAAATAATGCTTTAAGCTAAGCAGCTTGGATTTTCAAGAAAGAAGAGGAACTGCTAGGTGGAACAAAGGATAGAGAGTTGGTCCTAGAATCAAGAAGAACCAAGTTCAAAATCTGGCCTCACATGCTTACGAGTTGCATGACCCTAGGCAAGTTACTTCTTTTTTGCCTCAATTTCCTCATCTATAAAGTGGAGATTATAGTACTTACCTCCCTGGTTGTTATGAGATAACAGTTGGAAAGTGCTTGGAACCAGAGTCTGGCACATAGTAAGTGCTATGTTAATGTTAGCTATTATTATGATGTTTATTTGTAAATGATTAAAAGTTGACATTTGCTTTCCAGCTTCAGGTTTCATGTGTTATCTTTGGCTCAGGAAAAGAACCAGATAACTATAGTCATCTTAGCATCTCCTCACAAGCTTGGAGATGCTTTCAGATTCTATATTCCTTGGGGGCAGCTGGGTAGCTCAGAAGATTGAAAGCCAGGCCCAGAGATGGGAGGTCCTGGGTTCAAATCTGGATTCAGTTACTTCCTAGCTGTGGGACCCTGTACAAGTCACTTGACCCCCATTGCCTACCCCTTATTGCTCTTCTGCCTTAGAACCAATACACAGTATTGATTCTAAGATGGAAGGTAAGGGTCTTAAAAAAGATACCTTATTCCTACAATACTAAATTAAGAGAGACAGAAGAGAAGAGACAGAAGGAATCAGTCAGCCAGGCATGTAAAAGAGAGCCTGGTGATTAACTCTGTCTACTGTCTGTCATTGCTAAATGCAAGTAGCCAATTGTTCTTTTAATTCAATCTTCTATCTATCAGCCTATTGAGAACAAATTATATTGTGCTTAAAATCTCTGTTGGCAATATGAATATTATTTCAAAGTGAACATCTCCCTGCCCCCAAAGCATTTATGTATTGCAGCTACTCAGCATCAAGAGATAAGAGGTGCAGAACCATGACTGATGTACCATCTCATAGATAGACATCTCCAGCATCATGAGACAGAGTGACTCTTACTCAGTGTAGTCATTCTTTACCTTTTCACTGTCTTTTAATGGAAAGCTATGATGTGGGCCAACTGTGGATCTTCTTTTGATTTTCCTTAAGCTTTCAGGCATTTTGCATACTCGTTGCCACATTTTCAGGCTTCTAGATTCAAATCAAGAAGCATTGTACTAAGCCCTGATGATATAAGTGAAGGCCAAAAACCCCCAGTCCCAGCTCTTCAAGGAGGTCATAGTCAAATTGGGGAGACAATATCTAAACATTGATGTACTTACAAGATGCAGACTGGATAAATTGGAGATAATCAATAGAAGAAACCCTAATAGGGAAATGGGTTTGATTAAGATAACTTTGCTCACCCATTAGATATGACCTCTTTACCCACAGTTGTACTCCTCTTATGTTCTCAAGAAATTTTACTCCTTCTTTTGTTGCCATATTTCTTTTATAAATAGTCTAAAGATGAAAAAAAGTGGAGAAAAGAGAATAATATACATAGTAACAACAGTTATATAAATGAAGAGTAAAATAGCAACAAAGTTCAGAAAATCAACACTAAAATGCAGATTTACTTTGGTTAGAGGGATGGAGATGGAGGAGGGATATGATTAACTCATGTTAGCTTCCTGACCTGGATCACAAGTAGGCAAAAGCTCAAATACTGGCATATTGCTGTTGAGTACTAGAGAACACAGCAGGAATAGAGAGATTAATCAATGTGCTGTGCTGCAATCAGGAATAGAGGGGCTTTTTTTTTGTTTTGTTAAACAAAGGCATATGGTAGACTCGAGGGGACCATAAATCTAAGCAACAGAGCTTCAAATAAGAGGAAGCTGCAATCAATCACTACATGCACAGTCCAGAGAATTGTCTTTGTGTACAGGGTGCATAGGACATACTATAGATTTTTTGTTTTACATTCATAACAGACATTATCAGTGATACAGTGGATGATTTTTGACTTCCAGGCTAAATAATGAGTTTTGATAGTCCTAAAATTTTTATAGTCATTAGGTGATTATTGACCAATTATGGTGCTCAGAGAGTCTAGAATTCTGGTTTGTTCCATGATTCTTTTTTACCTTCAGAAAAAAGCAGATTTCCTTCCTTATTTTAGAAACTGTGGATATATGGGGTATCTAGTCCAACTCCCTCATTTTACAGATGAGGAAACAGACTTGGCAAAGTTGAGACTTGCTCTGGGTCACATAGGTAGTAAGGGGCCAGGGCATGTTTCAGACTCAGATTCTCTTACCAAATGTAGCCCACTTTATGCATCGCTACTATGCTATTTCTTCTTCTCACCCTGGCACATATTGTCATTGTCATTGTATCTCTCTGATGTTGACTTCCTTACTGACTCAGATTTCCCTTCTTTTTAAATCTGAGTCCTCCATCTGTGCCCTTCATACTGTAAGGATAAGTGAATACTTAAACACCATGTTATAAATATTCATCCATTCTCTCTTCAATAATGTTAATTTTATACAATCTTAGAATTTTAGATCTGACAGAGACCTTAAAGATAGTACACTTTCCTTGTTTTCAAACATGTGTAAAATTGTTTGAAAATGCACATCTTGAAGATGCCTTTGTTTGACCTTACCTGCTATCACAGTATTTAGAGCTGAAAGGGACTGTAGAGAATATCTAGTCCAACCTCATCTTTATTTATAAATCAGGAAACTGAGACCCAGGGAAGTTAAGTGAGTTAGCCACAAAGTGGTAAACAGGTTATAAGTTCAGATCCAATCTTATTGCCTATTCCTAGATTGAAATCACATCAAAGGCAAAGAAAGTAATACTTTTTGGGGGGAAATATATATTTTTTTGTATTCCTTCACTGTTTAGAGTCTCTGGCAGATGCTCAACAAATGCTTATTAAATAAAACCTTTCTTTTTTTGTTCATATGTAAAAACTTGGATCTTTGGGTAGGGCATTGTCTTTTTAAGTACCCATGAAATATGTAGCATCTTATATTGGACTAGATAGTCTCCTTTCTCTGGGTCTCACATTTAGTTAGCTGAAGGTCTAGGGACTTTGTGGGTCAAAATGCAGGCCAAGCCATAGCTCATGAACCCATACCAATGTGTTTCATTATACTAGTAACCCAGAGGGATACACAGTGATAGAGCACACACAAAAAGGAGTAATTTGTTTTACTATCAAAAATCTGTTCATATCATCATGCTAGGCGTGCTGCCCATCAGGCAAGCCTTGTCAACCCTGCTGAGTCTCAGTTTTTTTCATTCGTACAATGAAGGGGTTGGACGTGATGGCTCCATATAGTCATGGTTTCTAAAATTAGGAGGCAAATCTGCTTTTTCTGAGGGGTAAAAATAATCAGAGAATGAACCAGCATTCTGTATTATCTAAACCACCAGTGTGCTCCTTTGAACTGTAATCATTAAAATTAAATTATGAGTCTGTTATTAGCTTTATTACATCAAAGTAGTGATAGTAAAGAAAGGGAAATGTAGGTAAGAGGTAGAGAGTTGCCTAGCCTACCAACCTATGTGCCATTCTGATGGAATGAAGCTCACCGCCGACAGGGGTTCTTACTCAGGTTCCAATCTCCAGCCAGAAGAGTGTGAGTGTCTCAGCAGAGCCTTGGTCTCGGTTTTATAAGCAATTTTCTCTACCCACTAGCTCTCCTGTGTCACATCTCAGGAACCAATCAAAGCTCCTTAATTTGCCTGGCACCACCCAGAGGGGCAGTGCCTGTGGAATCAGTTTTCCATCTTGTTGGTTTCAACATCCTTTCTCTGAGAGCCTGTCCATCCCTGCTCATCTCAATGGCAAAATACTGATTGATTAAATCAAAAGTTGCTGATCAATTACATCAAAGCAAAGGGAAGAGAATTCCCTTCACAGAGAACTTTTCTAGGTTTTCCACCTCAGCTGCTCCCTGCTGGGTGTCTCCACTGCTTTCCTCCAAGCCTCATGTCTCTTCTCTGACTGGTCTTCAGCTGTCTCAATAAATTCAAAGTCATCTAATAATACTCTGTCCAACATCCACTAGAGCTACTGTGGTTAGTAAACCTTTACCTTAAAGGGAGGGCTTAGAACTCTTTCAGCTTGTTAGTGTATTATTGTCATAGAATTCTAGATTTATAAACATTTTTCTTGCTTGAGAGTAATTTTAAGATAAGAAACTTGCTACCTCCCCAAATCAAGAAAGTGAACTATTTGGAGAAGGCATCATGGAGATGCCTGTAGAAACCTCACACTGCATCAAAAGATCCAGAATGAACATTGGAATGTGGTGAATTGAACTTTGAAGGGTTGAAAAAATTTATTTTGAATGTACACTCTTATGCCAAAGGGGATTGCCCCCTAATTGACTTTTTGTCAATGCACCTAGTAATCATTGGTTTTGTTCTCTTTCTCTTTTATTTCCCTCTTATCCCCAAATTATCGTAATTTCTCCTTAGAAAGTGCAATATTGTATGTATCTCTAGTTAAAGATCTTTAGAGATAGAAGTTGGTTATGTATAATGATTCATTTGGGAAAATAGGCATGTAAATCTGGGAGATTTCTACATGCTTGTTTCCCATTGGAATCACAGGGGGGATTGTGTAATCAGAATTTTGCTTCTCAGAACTCTCCTACCCAGCATCCCATTGTCCTCATGCTGAGGGCAAACATTGTATGTGTACATAGGATAGCGTTCTGGTTGACCTTGCCTCTCTCTCTCTTTTCCCCTGATCATAGCTGTGGAGGCTGGGCCAGAGTCAGGCAGGAGAATTTTACCCACTTGTTTTTTAACTTAGGCTTTCTAATTTTGTTTCTTTTATTTCTTCTACTTCAAGTGATTATTAATAAATCTTATAAAATATTATACTTGGAGTTATTGGATATTAATTTAAATCTTACATTAGGATTAGGCCTTAGCCAGAGTCCTTAACTTGAGGTGCTATCTTCATGCCATTTGCTATTCTGTCTTCTCTCTCCTGCTAATACTGTGATTAGAAAAACCTTTATTCTGCAGAGCAGAGGTACAGCTTTCCTTATTCAGCCCTCTCATTAATGGCTGTAAAGTTCTTCTCACCTAGGCTGTCTTAGAAGGTAACAAGGGTCAGGCTGAGATCTGCTATGTTCTTTAAAATGAATCAGTTGCTATTGATTAAGCACCTACTTTTTTCCAGACACTTTACTACAAGCTGGTATTCTTAGAACTCTTCTTAGATTCTATGATGCTCCTCTGATTAGGCAGATAATTTTCTTTCTCTATTTCCTCCAATAAAAAGAATCTGAGTTAATACTATGGTGAGGTCAGTTTTTAATCTACCAATTATGCTTCTCTATTCTCCACAAGTAGAAATGAATATGTTCTCTAGAGAAGACTGAGATTGGTTATCTTTGTTCTACTTTTTCAGGGAAGCATATCAACCTAGTTTGGCTCACTTAAGGTTTTTTTTGTTGTTGTTTTTTTTGCACAGGTTCATAGAGATGGTGGGTTTGGGTTCCAGAAGTTAATCTCTCAGTCTGATCTGTCTAGTACGGAGCTTTTTTACACAATGAGAATAATTATTAAATATTTGTATCAATTGAGTCAGTTGGGCAAATCACTTCATCTCTGGGTGCTTTAGTTATCCAATCTGTATGATGTTGGAGATAGACTTGATGACTGCAAAGGTCCTATCTAGTGCCAAATCTCTGATCCTATGATCCTGTGACTCATAGAGAGGTATATGGCCGCATTCTTATGAAATTCTAGGATGTGAATGGGCCTAGAGAGATGACAGGGAGAGAAATGCTTTCTCTATCACTAGCAATAGATGTGGAGTAATAGGAAAAAAACTGTATCTGAACTCAAGGAGACTTTGATTTGAATGCCAACTCTCTCAGTTCTGTAACTGCTACCCTTTTGGGATTGTTAGTGGAATAAAATGAGAGCATAAATGTAGAAATGCTTTGGAAAATACAAGATATATATGTCAGATGGTGGTGGTTAAGTTCTCATATATATGTATGTATCATATATATATCTATGGTTTTTTTGGACCTATGATTACATAGATTATGCACACTGGGGAACTCCCAGTTTTTACTCTGAGATTTACCTGAAACATCAAAAAGTTAAATGACTTTTATATGGTCACAAACTAGTTTAATTGATAAATTCAGGTTTTCTAGACTCAAGGTTTAGTTCTTAACACACTACTCTGTGCTGCTTTTTTTGTGACAAAATATAATGAAAATTTCTAAGACTATTTTCCCCTAAAAAATGACAACAGTATATCATCATCATTTGTCTACATTCTGCCTACACCTTCCATTGTCTAGCTAATGGCTGAAGCTAGGTTTTTCACATGTTCAGGAAGAGATGGGACAAATATTCCTGAAAAGAAAGTTTTTTTTCTCTGAAGATATGTTCCACAGTAGTGTCAGGAGCCTTAGAACTGCTTCGGTGTTACATAATGCTTTTTTCACCCTTTTAGTAGATAATGAAGTTCCTACTTTAAGACCATTTGGGGCTCATCATGGTATTCAAGGCTTAATACGATATGACAGAAAGAATGATTGCTCAGCAGTCAGAGATCTGGGTTCAGGTTCAGTGTCCTCATTTATGGAAAGAGGGATTTGTACTAAATGGCTTCTTGAGTTTCCTTCCAATACTAGATCTATGACCAATGGCATATGTAAGTCAGAAGTAGGTAGTTTTTTGTTTTTAATCACCATTGTGTCTTCACACAATTTCCTCAATGGTCTATTTTTTATTTCCATCAGTGAGATCAGTCGCCTGGACCTGGGTTTAAGTGTAGAAGTATGGAACAAAGGCCTGATTTGGGACACAATGGTGGGTACTGTGTGGATTGCACTGAAGACCATCCGGCAGTCAGATGAGGTTAGTTATTTGTATTGCCTTTCCTTGGAATTTATCCTGGTGAGGTTAAATCAATTCTCTTCTGTCTGAAATGTTAGTCCTCTTTACTAATTGGAAATATTGGCTCATCTGAGAAACTAAGTAGTTCATTCAGAAGGTGTGTAAAGTAAATGTGGAACCATGCTAGAAAATCTTCAGCAAGAATCTAAAGAAAGGATTTTTGGATAAAGAGTTTCATAGTAAGGAGATGGCTTTTGTGATCCTTCTGTACCTTGTGGAAATGTTAAAAATCCTGCAGGAGTAAAGTACAGTAAAAGCTACTCTTTTTCAGTGAAAGGAATTAGAACAAAGTTTCTTAACCTTTTTTTTAAAAAAATAAAAAAAGGTTTTTTTTATGGACCTCTTTGGCAGAATCTAGTGAAGCTTTTGGACCCCATCTCAAAATATTAATTTTAAGTGTATAAAACAATATATAGGATTGCCAAAGATGCCAATTTTATTGAAATATACTCATCAAAACACATTTTCAGGGGGGCAGCCGGGTAGCTCAGTGGATTGAGAACCAGGCCTAGAGACAGGAGGTCCTGGGGTCAAATCAGGCCTCAGATACTTCCAAGCTGTGTGACCCTGGGCAAGTCACTTGACCCTCATTGCCTAGCCCTTACCACTCTTCTGCCTTGGAACCAATACACAGTATTGATTCCAAGATGGAAGGTAAGGGTTTAAAAAACAAACAAAAAAAACACATTTACAGACCCTACATAAAGCACTCTTGCATTAAAGGAAATCAAGGTGAGGAGTAAGAAGATAAGATAGAAAAACATGATTGATTTTATAGAGCACAAATGGTTCTTAGACACTCCTGCAGCAATGACCTTCTAAACAAGCAGGTCTGGAGGAAATAGAGTTAATGGGTCCTATAGAAATGTACTAATAGAAAAAATATAAAAGGAGTTTAAAATTTAATCTTAGATTTATATTCCTTTAGGAAGGCCCCGGGGAGTGGTCCACCCTGGAAGCAGAAACATTAATGAAAGATGATGAAGTCTGTGGAACCAAAAACCCAACTCCCCATAAAATTTTGCTAGATACAAGATTTGAATTGCCTTTTGGTGAGTATGTTTGATTAAGTTTTTGACAAATCGATGCATGTTTATACATTGTTTTTTAAATTATCCTCCAGCTATTTGTATGTTTGTCTGTCTTATCTCCTCAATCACGTTGTATCCTCTTTTAATGCAGGGAATCTTCTTCTTTAACAATGAAGAAATAGCCTGTTGAATTGAACTTTTAAAATGAATTGGGTCATGAAAGCTTGCTTTTTAAGAAGTTTGGTTTTCTAGAAATACTCATCACACAGTTACTTATGTTGCCCTATAGGTGCTACCTAGCCCAAGAGCATCATTAATTTATTCCATTTTAAAATATTTAAATTTATTTATAGTTTTGAAATCTGCATGCATATTCTGTTTCTGTAATTTTTTTAAAACTCGAGTAGCACTTATAAAGGGTACAGTAACTAAAAAAGACTGGCCAGTTCCACAGGTATTGTATTATCTAAGCTGCCTAGAGGTGACTATTCCTGTATAAATAGCTCTTTGGACCCTGTGTTCCATAGGAGGCAGACCCTGCAACAAGACTAGAGGGACTGACCCTCAAGTTTACCTCTTAAGGTTAAATGAGAACCGTACATATGTTTCCCTGGCAGGGGAAAAAGTCAGGGTCCTGGAATTTGACTCAGACAGAAACAAAAAAGAGAATTGATACAACTGGATGGGAGAGATTGAGAAATTTATTTTTAGAATGAGCTAGAAAGGAGCACATTCTACTTGAAAATTAATGCCATGAATAACACCAGCATGAAGATTAAAATAATCACCCACTCAAAGCTAATCTGCATCACTAAAATCAGTTTTTGGAGGAAAGTCTCTTTTCTTAGGAGTACTCCTGCTGTAGCAGCTGCCATTGCAGCTGCTTTGGCCTTCCCTGCTTCCTCTTCCTTAGAAGAGAGGGAACTGATGTAGGGTGGCAGCACAAGATAAAACTCTCTTAGTTTCCCTTTCTGAAGTTGCAGTTGCTTCCCTATTCGTGCTGCTTTTAAAGTAGAGGAGAAATACATTGGTTCTAAGAATAGATGCTGGGTTGAAGGTGTTAATGGCTCAGTAGCAAGTGATTCTGAATTATATTTTTGGTGAAGCACTTGGTAGTGGTACCTGGTTATTGGCTTGTGAAGAGCCATCCCATTAGGCACAGAATACTATCTTTAGGAAAAGAGGGAGTCAAGAGCCCCTTTGGTGCTTAATTGCTTTGACTGCCTTAGTGCCTCAGTTGCTTTCCCTGTTGTTAATTCTTCTTCTGCCCTCACTAGGGCCTCTATATTTTCTGTTTTCCTGCTACCTTTTAAAATTTTTTAGCTTCATTTAAAAAATAATTTTATTCCTCCCAATTACATATGAAGACAAATTTTAACACTTTTAAACAAAAATTTGAATTCCAAATTGTAAGGATGAAGGGTAAAGGAAAGAATTTTGGTAGGACAGAATGTTGCACGAGAGGAGCATGAGACAAGAATGGCAGTTGAGGACAGCAGGGAATTCTGGGAAGGATTCTGAAGGACCTGGTCTTCGGTTTGGAGAGCTCAAGGAAGATGGAAGTGGCGAGCTGGCTCTGATTGAACTGAAGGCGAGCCTGTGGATTTCCCTGACTGGAATTGAATGCAGATACCCTGTTCTCTGTCAGCAGACATATTCCCACGACCAAGACTAAATCATCCTGTCCACTGGGGATTCTGGACTCTATCTGGGAGCAGATCCCCAAACCCCTCTCATCCTATTCCTTACCTTACAGAGAGACCCTATTCAGCAGAATTATAACTATAACTTATAGACCAGAAACAGAGATAGAGGGAAGGGAAGGAGAAGCTTTGGGTAGGAGACTGAATTGGCTCCCCAAAGTGATGGAGCTTGGGTTAGACATTTAGGGAGACCCAATTCCTCTGACCACCACCCTTATCGATCCACCCTGATATTCTTAATAAATACTTTTAGTAGTCAGATAGCATTCCAGAGTCATTGAGAGACAAGAGGGGAAGGGGGTCCCACAGCTTTTGCCTGGCTGAATCCATCTTTGAGCCAGACCATCCGTGGTGCTGATGACCGGTCTTGGGGGAGGCTCGTGTGAACCGTAATTCTGGGCAAGATCGAATTGGATCACCACATACCTCATCTTGTGTGGAAGCCTTCCCTCTAACTTTCGAGGGCTGGCATACTTTCCCTGGTCATCCACTATCTGGGTGAAACCCCCTTCAAGTTACCTCAGTATTATTGGCATCACAGGAGAGGGAAGAGAGAATTACCACACTGACCCATCTCTCTTCCTCACCTAATCCCTCTCCATCTGGGCCACTAATACAGAATTCTCTTCCTCCCTTCCTTTTTCCCTTCCTCCCTCCCTGAGATGATTGACAGTTGGATATAGATTTTATATGTACAATTATGTAAAACATTTTCCTTATTAGTCATTTTTTGGAAGAGGTTAAAAAAAATGAAATGGTGTTTTGCTCTCCACTGAAACTCCTTCACTTCTTTCTCTGAAGGTAAATGGTATTTTTCATTATGAGTCTTTCAGGTTGCCTTAGATCTCTGTATTCCTGAGAAATAACCAGGTCATTCACAATTGTTCACCATATAATATTGCTGTTACTGTGTCCAATATTGTCTTGCTTCTGCTCACTTCACTTTGCATCCAGTTCAGTTAATTCTTTTCAGATTTTTCTGAAGTCATCCTGTTCATCATTTCTTATAGCTCAATAATATTCCATCACAGTCATATAGCACAACTTGTTCAGCCATTTTCCACTTGATAGACTCTTCCCTCAATGATTTGGTTCCACTTGACACTATCAGGCTTGGAAACTATTCAACAAAAAGCGAATCTTTACTGAATACTTTAAAAAATATTCATTCTTTTAAAAAGTTTTGAGATCTAAATCTCTCCCTCCCTCTAGCCCTTTCTCTAAGCCATTGAGAAGGGAAACAATATGATACCCATTATACAGGTAAAGTCATGCAAAACATACTTCCATATTAACTATGTTGTCAAAAATAAGAAAAATAAAAGAAGTGAAAAATAATTTGCTTCAATCTGCACTTAGAATTCATTAGTTCTCTCTCTGGAAGTGGATAGCATTTTTTTTTAACCCTTGTACTTCGGTGTATTGTCTCATAGGTGGAAGATTGGTAAGGGTGGGCAATGGGGGTCAAGTGACTTGCCCAGGGTCACACAGCTGGGAAGTGGCTGAGGCCAGGTTTGAACCTAGGACCTCCTGTCTCTAGGCCTGACTCTCACTCCACTGAACTACCCAGCTGCCCCTGGATAGCATTTTTCATCATGAGTCTTTTGGAATTGTCTTTGTTCATTGTATTGATCAGAGTAGCAAAATCTTTCAAGGTAGTATTGGGTACTTTCTATATAAGAGGAATTGTTTCTAGGCATTATAGTGTATGCAAAAGACTAAAGCAGCATGGTGTCCTCAACTTCTTGAAGCCAGTGTTCTATTAATCTACTAGAATAGTTAGGTGTTTTTTTTTCTTCTTACTTTCAGAGCTTAGGACAATGCTTGGAATACAGTCAGTTTTTAATAAATGTTTGTTGACTTGATTTTAAGGAATATAGGTAAAACAGAAAATCTTATGAATGACTATTTCCCAATTAATTTAGTAAGTTACATATAACAGGATCATGAAATCACAAGATCAAAGAGCTGACAGGAACATTAGAAGCCATTATGTACTTTTAGTAGCAGAGCCAGGACTAATCCCCAGGCCTTCTAATGATGCCTCTCCTTTGTAAAATTAGAAATGCATGGAAATATGACAATAGGCATGTGAAAAATGTATTTATGAATAAAGAATTTCAGTGGTAGATAAACTTTCTTATAGTCTGTTTGTGTTTTAGAACCGAGGTTTTTTGGACTCCTTTCTCAACTCTACTAGATTTCTAGAGTCATCCTCAATCAGCCTTCTCACTCCAATGACACATATCTCATATCTGACAATTTCTTGACTCCATAAGCCTTAATTATTAATTATTAATAATTAACTCCCAAGTCTTAATACTGTTCTTTCCTGCCTAGGAATTTATGATATCTGGAGGAGTTAGTCTGTAATATTACATTTGATCTGTATATGTTATCATCTAACATAGAATTATAGAATATTAGAATTGGAATGAACAAAAGAGCTCCTTTTAGTCCAGCTCCTCATTTTATAAATAAATGGAGGCTTTAAAAAAGTTGAATTGACTTATTAAAGCTCAGTCTATCACATGTACCTTACATCTAGTAGGCACTTATTAATGGCCTGTGCATGGATCAAAGATATCCATACTAAAAAATGAGATGAAAACATTACAAACTTTTGCAGGTAATACTCTGTCTCTCTTTATAGTCACACAATCAGGAAGTATGGAGAATAAAAGAGTCTGTTCTTTGTGGTTACTTGTTTACAAAAAGGCATTTGTTCTGACCAAGCAAAATTCAGCATTAAAGGTTCTCCTCCCAAAAGATGATTCCTATGCCTATGTGAAAGTTAGACATGATTGCCTAATAGCAATAGCTTTGTTCATTAAACCTCTGATTATCACTGTTAAATGAGGTATGGGAAGAGGATGCCTGTCTTTCAAAGTTGTTTGCCTTTATCTGTTTCCTCAACTGTAAATAATAGCATTTACTTCAGAAGATTGTAGTGAGGATCAAATGAGATATTTGTAAAAAGTGCCTAGCAGAGTGGCTGGCACAAAGTAGGTATTAAATAAATGCTTATTCCCTTCCTTTCCGCTCATAGATTCTGCCCTATCCCACCTCCAAATAGGAGAGGAATTCCTTATAGACAGAGGGTGAAGTTCTCCCTATTTGTAAAGGAGGCAGTGCTGATGACATCAGACCCTACTCTATGAAAGTCTTCTCTTTGAGACCCATGTCTGTGTAATCCACATACATAGTAAAAACCAAATGGTTGAAGATGATTGGGCACCCTATTAAATGGAATTAGTCTTTTTATCTCTCTGGTTCTTTTTTGCCTGCTTCTCTCTGTGTAACACATACACCTATAACACATATACATACATGCATGCATACAGAAAGTGTCCCGAAAGTTTTAGTTCCATTATTTTGGACACCCTCTATATGTGTCATTTATGTCCATGCGTGTTCCCCAAATGTGACCTCAGACACATCTTAGATGTGTCACTCTGGGCAAATCACTTCACCCCCATTGCCTAGCCCTTATCACTCTTCTGTTTTGGAACTAAAACATTATACTGATTCTAAGATGGAAGGTGATAGTTTAAAAATGATTTAAAAATAATCTATATCTTATATCTTAGAATCAATATTGTGGAATGTATGGAAGATTGAAGGTAAGGGTTTAAAAAAATAAATAAATGAACTCTCATCTTCTGTTGTAGGATCAGTACTCTGTAGGCTGAAGAGGAGTGAGGGCTAGGCAATGGGGATTAAGAGACTTGCGCAGAGTCACACAGTTAGGAAATATCTGAGGTCTAATTTGAACCCAGTTCCTCCTGCTTTTGGGCCTGGCTCCCAATCTCAATTTCTTTGTATTTATGTATCTGAGTTGGGATTGTGACCTCTCTGTGTTTTGTAAGCTCTTTGAAGATTGGGACTGATTTCTTTCTTTCTTCTTTTTTTTTGGGGGGGGGCGGGTATCAGTAGCACCTAGCAGGATGTTATATACATATGGTGGTAGGTGTTTAAGAAATTTTTGTTGAATAGAGGAACATCAGAAAGGATATACTTGCCAAATAAATATCTTCCTAAGCATACAATTAATATTTTTACATTAATCAGATTTTAAATAAACAGCTAGAAAAAGCTTGTGACATTTTAAGAAAATCCATATATCTAACACTTCTATTTTAATTTTACTCAAAAATAAGCACATTAGTAAGCTCCACAGGGAATTCTACCATGTAGAGCACAGACAGATTCTCTGACTACCAAGACAATACTGTTTTGCAAAAATATCACGTTTTCTAATTGGCTGACCTATAAAATTTCAAGAACTGAAAGTGATCCAAGCCAAATTTTATCACTGTTATAGTTCTGGTTGAATCTTCTTCAGGCTGAACTTTAAATGACAATTTAGAAAAAAAATTCTAATACTAGCTCAAGAGCCAGATATAAAAAAGCTGTAATAGTGACCTTGAAAAGAATCTATAAACTCAATCGGCTACAGTGATCAAAGGTAATGATATATAAAACTAAAGTGACCATTGCCCAATGCCCATGCTATTTGGGTCTGATATTGAGTAAAAAGATACTCTGCTTTCCAAATAGCACAAATTAGAGTTTTGTTGTTCCTCATAGGGGTAATTTAGGGATTTCCTACATTGTTTTCTGAGATGAAGAAAAGATAGACAAAGGCAGAAGAGAATGAAATTAGATAAGGGGCAACCTCAATAATAGGATCCTTAACTGAGAAGCAGTGTGGAGGAAAATTGCACAGAGACAGGATGATTAGTGTTGGTGTCTGGCAAGAATATCATTGAGCAAGCTCTACCAGTGACACAAGATTGAACACTGGATCTTACCCCAGGGGAAAATAGTTACAGGTTGAAAGAATCGGCTAAGTACTTTAGAGGCAATTGATAATGTAGTAAGTGGATGGAGCAGTAATTCTCTTAGCACTTTACCAAATGCTGGGGATACAAATAGAAAGCAGAAGACAATTCAAGCCCCCAGGGAACACATGTAGGGAGACACAACATATATAGGGGAGAGCTGGAAAGAGAGGGAGATTTTGATTTGGAAAGTCATGGGGATGGTTGTAGATGAAAGGATGTCCCTTTTCCTGGGGCAATGAAAGTTGGTTGTATTTGGGTTCAAGAACTGGAAAGGTTGGGAAGTAAAGTGAAGCATGGTTGGGAATTGGCCTGGTTATAAGTGAATGACAGAGGCAATCAGGATAGTGGGACACCTCTTGATCAAGGTTGGAGAGTGGAAAGTTGGAGAGTTGGGGTGAGCTGGTGTGAAGGATGGCCAAAGAAGGAAGAGAAGGGTGCAGGCCTAAGATATAGGAGAGATGCAATACTGAAACTTTGGAGAGAAAATGTGACTCAATATAGGTCTAGAGAGTGACCTCAAAATATGCTTTTTGAAACTATATAAATGAATGAGAAATCTCTTTGTAGGAAAATTTGAATGGTATCATCTTAGAACTCTTATAGGAAATGGAACTAGCCAACTATGAAAAAATCAAAAGTATTTAAGATTAATTAGTTGGAGAATACCTTGGATAATTGGAATTTGTATTTTTTAAATTTTAATAAATTTCCACATAAGTTTTCCAAAATCATAGGATTCATATTGTTTTTCCCTTTCCCTTTCCCTTTCTAGAGCTGACAGGCAATTTCATCTGGGTTACATATGTATTATCATGCAAAACACATTTCTATATTATTAATTTTTGTAAGCAAATAATTTTACAGAACCAAACCCCCCAAATATATACGTGATAAATCATATATTTTCATCTGCATTTCTACTCCCAACAGTATTTTCTCTGGAGATGGATAGCATTCTTTTTCAAAAGTCCTTAGAAATTGTCCTTGATCATTGTATTGCTCTTAGTAGCAGTCTGTCACATTTGACTGTTTCACAATATTGTAGTTACTGTATATAATGATCTCCTGGCTCTGCTTATTTCACTCTGCATCAGTTCACATAAGTCTTTCCAGCTCTTTCTGAAATCATCCTGTTCAGCCATTCCCCAGTTGAAGGACATCCCATTAGTTTCCAATTCTTTGCTACCACAAAAAATACATTTATAAATATTTTTGTACAAATGGTCCTTTCTCATTTTTTTTTTATCTCTTTGGGATACAGACCCATAGTGGTATTCCTGGATCAAAAGGTATGCATTCTTTTATAGCCTTTTGGGCATAATTCCAAATTGTCCTTCAGAATGGTTGGATAAGTTTATAACTCCACCAACAATGCATTAGTGTCCCATTTTTTCCACATCCCTTCTAACATTTACCGCTTTCCTTTACTTTCATATTGGCCAATTTGATAGGCATGAGGTGGTACCTTAGAGTTGTTTTAATTTGCATTTCTCTAATCAAGAGGGATTTAGAACATTTTTTCATATTGATAGCTTTTATTTCTTCATCTGAAAAGTGCCTATTCATATCCTTTGACCATTATAAATTGGGGAATGACTTGGATTCTTATAAATTTGACTTAGTTCTTTATATATTTGAGAAATGAGACCTTTATCAGAGAAATTTGTTATAAAATTTTTTCTCCAGGTTGTTTCCCTTCTGATCTTGGTTGCATTGGTTTTGTTTGTACAGAAACTTTTGAATTTAATATAGTCAAAATTATTCATTTTACATCTTATAATGTTCTCTATCTCTTGTTTGGTCATAAATTCTTCCCTTCTCTATAGATATGACAGGTAAACTATCCTTTGTTCCTCTAATTTACTTATAATATCACTATGTTTAAATCATATACCCATTTTGACCCTATTTTGTTATAGGGTGCAAGATATTGATCTAAACCTAATTTATGCCACATTGTTCTCCAGTTTTCCCAGCAGTTTTTGTCAGATAGTGGGTACTTATCCCCAAAACTGGGGTCTTCAGGTTTATCAGACACTAGATTGCTGAGGTCATTTGCCCCTAGTCTATTCCATTGATCCACCTTTCTATTTCTTAGCCAGTACCAGATTGTATTGATAATTACTGCTTTATAGTATAGTTTAAGGTCTAGTACTGCTAGGGCCCCCATCCTTCACATTTTTTCATTACTTCCTTTGATATTCTTGACCTTTTGTTCCTTCAGATGAATTTTGTTATTATTTTTTCTAGTTCTACAAAATAGTTTTTTGGTAATTTGATTGGTAGGGTGTTGAATAAGCAAATTAATTTAGGTAGGATTGTAATTTTTATTATATTAGTTTGATCTACCCATGAGCAGTTAATGTTTTGATAAGATGTGGAGCCAAGAGTGTGCTGGACCTTTGATCTCCTTGATCTTATTAAGAGATGCAGTTTCAAGACACAAACAATATATTATATAGGGGCTTCTAGGAATATGCCCTCTTTAGCACCACCCTTCCTTTCATCTACCTGTTCATCCATTCATCTATCACAATAATTTCTTTGATATTCCATCCTTCTTCCCCGACCGAGGCTTTCTTTATGACCAAAAACAAAACAAAACAAAACAACTCATAGTTAATTACAGCCATTTGATATAGTGACCATATATGATAACATGTATAATCTATTGTCTCTCATTGCCCCATTGAAAGAAATGTCACATGTCAGCTAAGGTTATAAACATGGAATTCAGTTTGATTTTATATTTTTTGTTTATATTCTTTTTATTATTCTACTTTCTATGCATTAGTTTATTCATGTTATTAGTTATTAGTTTTCCATGTTTCTCTGAATTTCTTATTTCTGATAGCATAGTACCACTCGATTGTATTCATATTCCAGTTTGGTCATTCCCAATTTATGGGCACTCAGTTTAGTTTCTAATTCTTTATTATTATAAGATTACTTTTGTTATTTTAAGTTTACTGTTAAGATTGCTTTTGTATATTTGTTGTTGTTCAGTCATTCAGCAATTTCTGACACTTTGTCATTTAGTGAACCAACTGTCCATAGGGTTTTCTTGGTAAAGATATTTCTTTCTCTATTTTGGTATATATGGGACCTTTATTTTTTCTTTGACCTCCTTCCTCTCCCTTCTTAGGAAAATAAATTATCTTGATAATCCTTATTTCTTTTTTGTATAAATCTTTATAGTTAGTTCTAATTATACATTTATTGAATGTTTGTTCCAGGAAACATGTGTAGAGTCTCTCTCTATTCTATTGTGTTTTTAGATAAAGAATGGCTCCTGGCCTAGTGGAAATTTAAACTGAAAACAGATATGTTGATTAAATTCCATCTTCTCTAGGTTGTCAGTCAGCCAGCATTTATTAATTGCCTTCTCTGTGTCAGGCATGGTGTGAAATGCTCAGGATGCAAAAAAGGGTAACCAACAGTCGCTGCTCTCCAGCTCACAGTTTACAAACAAAATAGATAGCAGCAAATTAGAGATAATCTCAGAGGGAAGGTACTAAGGCAGTGATGGGCAAACTTTTTAAAGAGGGGGCCAAAGGAAAGGAAATGCTCACCTGTCAGTTTGTTTCTAAGGCAACTCTTTTGAAGTTCATTGTATTGTATCCTACTCATTGTATTCATCAGTCAGATTAGGAATAATGTTGTGTGGCTGGATAGAACATTTCAGGGGGCCACATCTGGCCCACAGGCCGTAGTTTGCCCATCACTGCAAGGGATTTGGTAGAAGATGGGATTTTACTGGAGACTTTAAAGAAGCCTGGAGATGGAGATGAGGAGGGAACGTAATCCAAGCAAGAAGGACAGCCACTTCAGTCACCCAGATTAGGAGCTGGAATGTCTGTCATGTGGGAAAAATAGCAAGGAGGCTTCTGTCAATTATCGACTGTGTTGAAGACAGTAAAGTGATAGAAGATTTTTTTCATTTTAAATTTTTATTTAATTTATTAATTTTTAACATTTCTCCATGGTTGTAGGATTCGTGTTCTTTCTCTCCCTTCCCTCCCCCCTCTTGTAGCCCACATACAATTCTACTGGGTTTTACATGTGTCATTGATCAAGACCTATTTCCATATTATTGATATTTGCACCAGGGTATTCATTTTGAGTCTACATCCCTTACTACATCCCCATCCACCCATGTGTTCAAGTAGCTGCTTTTCTTCTGTGTTTCCTCTCCTGCAGTTCTTCCTCTGAATGTGGATAGTGTTCTTTCTAATAAGTCCCTCAGAATTGTCCTGGGTCATTGCATTGCTGCTAGTACAGGAGTCCATTATATTCGATTTTACCACGGTGTATCCATCTCTGTGTACCATGTTCTCCTGGTTTTGCTCCTTTCACTCTGCAAGTGATAGATTTGAAAGGTTAAAAATGAGGCTGTGAAGGGTATTAAAAGCCACACATGGGATTTTATTTGATCCTGAAGGGTCAGAGGGGAGCCACTGGAATTTATTGTATGGGGCATGGAGTGGGATGGTGATGGTGATATGACTAGGCCCATGATATAGGAGGATTCATTTGACAACTGAATAAAGAATGGATTGAAGTAAGGAGAAACTTAGGACAGGGAAAACGACCAGAACAACCTGTTAAAATAGTCCAAATATGTAGTGTTGAGGCCCTGTACCAGGCTGAGTGGGAGTTTTAGAGGAGAGAAAGGTTATATATAAGAGATGTTGTAAAGGGAAAATTGACAAGAAAGACTGATGAGAGATTGGATACAAAGGAAGACTAAGAGTTAGCAAAGTGTAATGCTAATAATAATAATAATAATAATAGCTAACATTTATATAATACTCTTCTGCAGAGTATTTTATATAAATTCTGTCATTTGATCCTCAAAAACCCTATCAAATAGGTGCTATTATTATCCCCATTTTACAGATGAGAAAATTGAGATTAGAGAGTCTGAGATCTGCCTCAAGGCCATAGAGCCCACATACTAAGTGTCTGACATTAAATTTGACCAGAGTTTTCCTGTCTCCATCTTCAGAGCTGTTTCCATTATTATCACCTGTTTTAAAGGGAATGGGTAAAATCTGAACCAGCCAGCAAAGTGGCAGAGGTTTGTTACTGAGCTTACAACATGTTTTCACTAGTGTTGAGCCACTGTCTGTGCTAATAGAAAGTTAGTGTATTCTGAATCAGAACACTTGAGTTTCCAGTTCTAGCTTCACCACTCTTGGGCAATGTACTTTACTTAATAGGCTTCAGTTTCCTCTTCTGTAAAATGGGAGTGATATTATCTGCCCTGTTTGCTTCACAGGGTTGTTATGAATTGTTATCAAAAGGAATAGTGACAGAACTTTGTAAATAAAAAGCACTGTAGATAAGTCAGCACTTAACACCATTAGCATTGTTGCTATTGCTGCTTCCATGCCAAAGGCACTGAAGGCAGAAAAGAAGTTTGTGGATCTTTATCTTTAAAATGTACTCATTTATGTACTTTCTCCTTTGCAGTTAATTTCCCCCCTTTGATCCTTGGAAAGGAGCCCAGTTTAATTATCTCCAAAGCTGTCTCTGTGGTGCTGAATGTATTGGTCACTATTAAAAAAACCAACAAAATATGAAAACAGTAAATAAATTACCTACTGTAATAAACTACCAGAGTTGTAAGATCTAAATTAAAGCATTTTTAGCCCAAATCAGCCAGTCATTTTTTTTAAGCCCTTACCTTCCATCTTAGAATTAATACTGTGTATTGGTTCCAAGGCAGAAGAGTGGTAAGGGTGGGCAATGGGGGTTAAGTGACTTGCCCAGGGTCACACAGCTGGGAAGTGTCTGAGGCCAGATTTGAACCCAGGACCTCTCATCTCTAGGCCTGGCTTTCAATCCACCAAGCCACCTAGCTGCTCCCAAGTCATTTGTTTTTTTTTAAAAAACATTATTCCAAGATCTCAGCTTTAGAATGGGAATTTTTTGGGTCTGTTTTGACTTCAAATGATAGAAACTTGCTTCTACTGACAGTTTTTTTTTTCTTTGCTAGATATTCCAGAAGAAGAAGCCAGATACTGGACCCACAAACTAGAACAAATCAATGCTCTGGGGACTGACAGTGAGGTAGGGACTATTTTTTTAAAATTGTACTAAGAGGGATTGGTGCACATGCTCAGGACCTATGTGATTCTGGGTGTTCAGGGGTGTTCAGGGAAGGCTATTATATCTGGCATGAGGCTTGTTGAGATTTTCTCAAGGCTGTTCATCTAATTTTTGTGTCCATCTATAGCATGGAGAGCAGCCACACTTTGGTAAAACTGTCTCAGCAGGCTAAACCAGGTTGAGGATAACTGAGAGGCCTCAGACCTATTATTGGTGAGTTAGGGGGGGATGTTTACCCCACGCACATAAAGACTTCTTCGCAGTTGGAACAGGTGAATATGAACAGTTTGTTACAGTGGCCACGAAGGTGGCTGAAGCAGGCATTGTGGAGTACTCAGAGCTTGATTGAAGATGCTAATGTCCTCCATTGCATCCCAGTTTATGGTCCTTAATGATGGCGTGGATCAAAGCTGTTAGGAGGTGGGGAGGCCAAAGAGAGAAAATGCACGATTCCTACCTGACCCAGACAGTCTGGAAATTGTTCAGGGTAGAAATGTATTGAGGATAAAGTTTGGCTCGCTATCTGTCAAGGGGAGGTGGCAGAGACAGTGGGGAGAGAGGACAGCGTTCCTAGCTGTTAGAAAAGGGAGATGCAGAGTAATATATTTCTGCCCTCTTTAGTTGATGATTTTACCCATTCAATCAGCAGATTGTTTATTAAATGCATACTATATGCCATGCCTTTTTATGAGAAAGACATGTACATATGTAGTTAATATATATGACACATACAAAGTAAATAAAAATAACCTTAGAGGAGGAGGCAACGGCAGTTGAAGAGACTGGAAGGTCATCCAGCAAGAGATGGTGTTTGGGCTGAATCTTGAAAGAGAGCTTATAATGAGTTGAAGGTATGAAAGATGAAATGCCTGAGGAAACAAAAGTTCAATCTATTGACTTATTAAGCAATGCATGACAATTGCCCAACAAATCAGGACCAGGTGCCTTTCTCAGCTTAAGACTGGATCTTGAATATGGAGGGACACAGGTTTACATATTAAAAATAATCAAATAAAACCAATTAATTAAAAGAAAAGTAATACAGTATTAGGTAATCTGATTTCTAATTAGAGGAAAAATTAGGGTCTTTCAAGTTGGGAGGGGGAGACTGAACAGGTATAATTCCCTGAATACAGGAAAATGTGTTTTCCTCTTAAGTATCTATAAATAAGAAAAGGAACATGGAAACAATAACTGATTGATAAGCGTGGAGCCAGTTTTCAGATAAGACATATGTATTTCTTGCTATGTATAATTATGAAAAAACTCTTTATATCAGTCTTAGGATCTGACTTCTTCTGGTCATCACAACCCGGGTCCTTGGGTAAGGATCTCTAAACAACAGGTACAAGTGGTCAAACAATGCAATAAGGTTTTCTCTTAATTCCTACAACTGAATAAATGTTTCTCACAAAACAGAATTTGGACTAGGCCCATAACTGACTAGAAAGGGAATAGAGCTAACTCTAGAATTGAGTCACAAGATGGAATTATTGTAGTTCACTCAATTTCCACATTTAGCCACTTACTTTCCTAATTCCCTCAATTCCTCACAAAGGTAAATAAGTAGAATGTTCTAAGCATGTGGAAATATCAATACAAAGAGAAAGAGGTGGAAGGAGGGGACTGTTGTGAGTAAGAAACAAGTATGACTGGCTCGTGGAGTGTATGGAAATGAATAATATGTAAGAAGACCAGAAAGATGGGAAAGGACCAGATTGTGAACAGTTTTAAATGCTGAACAAAGAAGCTTATATGTAATCCTGGAGATCATAAGGAGCTATTCGAGTTTATTGAGTGGCAAAGCAACATGATGATCAGATCTGAGTTTTAGGAAAATCATTTTGGTCACTTTGTGGAAGATGGATTGGTATGGGAAGAGCTTGAGAAGCAGGGAGAATAAAATTGATAACCATAGTTCAGGTGATAAGGTTTTGAACTAGAAGAACAGTAATTATGTGAATGGAGAGAAGGAAAAATATTTGAGAAATGTTGTAGAGTCAGAAACAAAAAGATTAGGCAACTGGCTGGAGAAGTGGGGTGGTAAACTGAGTTTGACTTGGAGTTAAGGAACCAGGATGACTGGAAGAATAGTAGTGCCCTTGATAGTAACAAAGAAATTGTGGAACAAACTCAGATTTTGGGAGAAAACATTATTAATTTTGTTGTGGACATGTTGAGTTAAGATGCCTACAGGACAATTCAGCTTGGAATATAAGTCAGGAAAGAGTAGATCTCAATGTATAGATTTGGGAATGATCTACATAGAGATACAATTAAAACCACAGGATCTGAAGAGATCACCAAGTGAGAGAATATGTAAGGAAATGAAAGAGGTCCCAGGACAGAGGTATGGGGAATACTCACAATTACAGGGTATGACAGGCTTGAAAATCCAGCAAAAGAGAATTAAGAAGGAGGAGTGAGAAAGGTAGGGGAAGGATCTAGAAAACAAGGTCACAAAACCCATATTGGAGGCATATTCAACAGGAAATGTACCCTACAATGTTAAATGCAGTGGAGGTCTGGAGGGAGGAAGATTGAGAAAAGGCCATTAGCAGATAATTGGAAGCTTTGGATTTGAATAATGAGTTTGAGGTAGGTTGTAGAGTTTTATAAGAGAGTGAACAGTATCAGACTCCCCTGTACCTCTTCCCTCAGAGGTGGATCTTTGGATTCTTTTGATTGTCACTTTATTTTCTATATTAAAATGTTCTGTGCAGTTTTCTTGAACTATTTCTTGCATTATGACATCCAGGTTTTTTTACTTTTCATATTCTTTGGGGATTCTTATGAGCCGTAAGTTGTTTTTGAAATTAATGTTTTGCTTGTATAGAGAATGTTTTCTTCTAAAGTCATTGCATCTTGATTCTCTTTTTATATAGACTCTTTCATTTCAATATATTTATATTCACAGTTATTCTCTGCTTTTCTTTGTAGAGATCCACCACTTTGGATTCTTCCTGTCTTGCCCCTTTTATCTTCTGAAACTCACTGACACCTGGCTTCCCCCAAAGACACTAACACACCAACCATCCTTTCCATACTGGTGGAATCTTTTCTTTCCTCCCTGACTCACTGGTCTAAGGGAATCAGAATAAATTTTTCTCCCTCACTGCCATTTGCACTGTTTCTCTACCACCATCATTCAGCATCCTTTCCTCTTTTGAGTTTATATTCTATTAAAATTTACTACATAATCCAGATCCTGGTGCTTATTATATGCTGACCCCCTAAGGCACTCTCCCTCCTTTCTCAGTTCAGGGCCTAGCTTATATTCTGCCCCTCTGCCCCAACTCTTGCCTTCATACCAGAGGATTTTGATATACATATTAGTACTCTCTCAAATATTTTATTTTATTTTTTAATTTTTTAGAAACCCTTACCTTCTGCCTTAGAACCAATACAAAATGATAAGGGCTAGGCAGTGGGGGTTAAAGTGACTCACCAAAGGTCACACAGCTGGGAAGTGTCAGATTTTAACACAGGACCTCCCATCTCTAGCCCTGGCTCTCAATCCGCTGAGCCACCTAGCTGCCCTCTCCCTCAAGTATTTTAGCTTCAATCTACTTAACTCCCATGGCTTACTCTTCTACTTAACCTTAGCAACGCACGAGAATGGTCATACCTTTGATCTTGCCCCTTTTTTCAAATGCTTATAATATATATCCCAATTGTTATGTCTTACTGAGTTAAGGGTGGCAGGGTCAGGAGAATTGGACTGCCCTCCTGTTTTACCATCTTCCCCTGATTTGCCATCTCTATAGAAATAAATTTGGAGAGTTTGTTAGCCCAGAGGCCTTTCTCCTTAGATTTAGAGCCAGTGCTATGTGGAGGTTTCTCAATAATTATTTATATTCTTTAGCACTAACTTATCTCAGTTGGTGACAGAGGCTGGGTATGAGTAGTTTTCAAGTCTCTTTTAATGGTTAATAAACTTGGTCACTTATTTTGGCTATGGGATCATGCGGCAAGTGAAATGCCTTTGTGGTACCTCTACTTTTGCTGACAGTCTTTGCAGTGGAGTGTAGGCATTGTATGCTGCCATCCCAGTATATAAAATATTATTTGTCTTTCTGGTCCTGCAGACTCCTCCAGTTCAGGTGGGATCTGTCTAGTTCCTTTATAACACTGGGGTCCTCTGGAACTCGTACCTTGAAAGCACAAATTTCCATGGTCTAAAAACGACTTAAGTGCTTCCTATGTGTCTAGATGCCTGAATATGGACCATTAAGGAGTGGGGACAGAATAGTCCTTAATAAGTTCTTAAATCAGATTTTAGACTCGAAGCTGATGTGGACAGCAAAGATCTTCCATGACTAGAACTTTTGGCTTTTCTATTCTGAGTTCCCTGCCTGACAGTGCCTGGGAGAGTAGGATGTACTAAAAGTAGACCACAGGTAGAGAATGGCAGAAGAGAATCTCCCCTGGAGGAATTGTTGGCATTTTAGCCAAGCCAATGAACATTTATTAATATAGTTTGCTGTGACTGACACTGGACAAACAGGAGTATACTGGGCCTCAGGGCACTGTTTGGCTCATATGTTACTGGGTCTTCAGGAGCTTTCTGTAGTTGAGGTGAAATAGTTTTACCAGTATATTCGTGTAGTATGATTTTAGTGTGTTTTGCCTCTGACCATTGCTTTCTGAATAAAGGAAGAAATAACCTTCTCTTTTGCAGAAATACTGGCTCAAGGATTAATTCAGCATTGTATAATCTGATCTTTACCTGCTTCTCCGACCATATTTCCCTTCCTTCTTTCTAGCCCAACAGGTCACCCCACTATTTCCTGATATGTGGTGCCTTTGCATAATCCATTCTTTCTTCCTGATAGCCTCTCCCTAGTCCCTTTTACTTCTTCAGACCCTACTCATTCTTCAAGTTTTGGCTCAAGCTCCTTTTTCATGAAATTTTCTCTGATTTCTTACTTATAGGGATTTTTTTTTCTTTCCTTGGCACACTTAGTTTTTGTTATTACTATTCATTTGACATTTAATTGTGAGCTGCCTTCAGACATCATTTTTTTTTGGTCTGCAGTTCTTAGTTGATTCTTGTACTGTTGTTTAGCTTTTCAAGAGTTTATCTTACCTTTCTGCTGAGATCTGTAAAACTCCCTGCTGGGAGGGACCTTCTCTGTGGAGCACAAGGCTGGGGCAGAGTAGGTAGTCAGTGAAAGCTTGGGGAATGACTGCTAGGTGTTAAGAAGCTGCCACTTTGGTTCCTCGGTGAGAGTTCTATGGTTAATGCCCAGTTGTTTATGCTTGGAAGACCTCGGAGGTCAGCCTGTTCATAATAGCCCTTAGCCAGAGACCCGGCGAATCATTCCAGGTAAAATGGTTGGCCATTTGTTCTTGTCACGTTGTCCCTCCAGGTGGAGACTCCCAGTGCCCCTGGCCCCCCTGTGCTGTCTACACTGGCCCCCCTGTGCTGTCTAAACTGTTGGAGACTTTGAGAGGAGAGCTGCTTTCTTTCTGCTATCCAGGCACCTTGCAGGTGACCAGGAAAGGAGGCAGCTCGACCTAGGAGGAGATTGTGAAGGGAACGTGCTTCTCTCTGGTCTGGTGGAATCGTGAGAGCAATTGTGTGCAGACAAGGCCAAACATCCTCCCTTGAGCTACTGCCTCTTTGGGAATGTGTCAGCTTGCTATTGGACACAGGCAGGGAAGAAACCTGAGTCCATGCTTTGCCTGAAAAGATGTTCTTCCTAAAAGGACAAGGAGACTATTTCATGGGACATTCTGTTTCAGTTCAGTGCTGGACTGAGCCTTAAGTGAATTGCTCAGCTTTAAAAAGCAGCTGTGATTTCTTTTTGCCTATCATGTTTTGGTCCTCTTACATGATATGTTTTTCTTCCTCTGCCTCTAGTTTTCCTTCCAAGAAGAAAGCCAGAAGACGCTATTGCCCATTGCTGCCACCCAGTGTTGTAAGTGAGAAATTCTGTTTTCTCTTCTCTATAATTCTCTTCTCTATAGTTTCTCCCTTCCCTTGATTTCACTTCCCTAGATCTCTGATGTGAGCAATTAAATTTGTTGGGAGGTGTTGGGGATTAGGTAGAAGGACCAGCAGAAATCTCATTCCGCACTCCCATCCATCTATTGGCGTTGGTATCTCTGACTTGTGCCTGGAGGACTTTAAGTCAGGGGACGCCTCCAGGAAATAGCTGCCTCCCTTTGGGCCTATGACCAGGGTAAAAACTGACCTGAAGGCTTGGGAAGGCGGAGGGCAAGCTAAAGCTGCCCTCCGGCCCCCGCTGTTTTTTGCCCTGCTCTGCTCCTTCTCCCAGCCGAGGAGCTGCGTCATGGCCCAAGAGGAGGCTACTCTGTGTGGGCTTTTTGGCTTTACAGGGTTGGGAAGGGAAGTAACGGAGTCACATTCGAAGCATGCTCTCTCTTAGGATGGCTGTAATTATAAGCAGCTTTGTTTGGAGACCTGAACATGGTGGTGGGCTTATTCCCAGGGGGTGAGTGTGGGGGTGCTGTGGGGGGTGCTGCGTGATAGTTTTCAAAATAAGCCACGAAAAACTTCTCAAATGACTCTCTGGCCTCGGTGAATAATATCTGCCACTCGTAGGACGTAGGCGGGCCCACCGTTTCTCTTGAGTGGGTGAGGGGGTCTTTTCCTTATCTTCACCTTTACATAGGTAGATTTGGCATTATTCTTTGGTGAGGTCAACAGTCTCAGGGCTAGCAGGGACCTCAGATGGCATTTAGGCCTGTGTCTATGCAATATGGCTTAGCCAGTGATGGTGAACCTTTTAGAGACTGAGTGCCTAAAATGCAACCCTCATTTTGCATGTGAGCCGTCCCCTTACTCTAGACAGAGGAGGGATGAGAGCTCCCATTGGCTGCTGGGCAGAGGGGCGGGGCATGTGAGAAATGTCCTCAGGCATGGTGGAGAGGGGGAGGGGAAGCATCCTTCTCTGGCATGTGTGCCATAGGTTTGCCAACACAGCCTTAGGCTTTCTATTGGTCATTTTCCCCCATTGATTTTAACTTTTTCTTTGTCAGGAAGGAATGCTTTATTAGGGAGGGAATGGTACTGGGAAATAGCTGCTAAAAAAACCAAATCAAACAAAAGGCATCAATAAACCAATAAAAAAAGTCACTTGTTTTGACACACCCCTGATTAGAATTTCTCTCTACACTGCATTCAGTTCATTTTATCAAGCATATGTTAAAGGCTAGCTGCAATATGCCAGGTATTAAGCATGCAATGACAATAATAATAATGGTAATAACTTGTATTTAATGCTTTAAGCTTTGTTATATACTTTACAAATAAATATTATCTCATTTTATCCTTATGACAACTCTGTGAGTTATGTATTATATTAATTTTACAGATGAGGAAACTGAGACAAATAGTGATTAAGTGACTTGCCCATAATCACATAGTTAGTAAAAGTTTGAGGTCTGATTTAAACTTAAGACTTCCTGACTCTAGCTCTGGTGCTATGTCAACTATGCCACCTATGTACTGCCTCATTCCTTGCCCCTGAGGAATTTATATTCTGTTGGGAAAAAAACAGATACATAGAAACCTAAAGACAAAATATATACAAAGTAATAGACATTTGGGGACAAGTCTAATGTGAAGGGCAATTTGCTAAGAACAGAGTGGGGGGGGGTCCTAAGGGCATAATGGAAGGGCAGTTGGATACAGAAAGGGATGGGGCTGGTATTGATTGATGTGAAGAAGCAAGGAATGAAAATTAAGGCAGGGAGCCCAGTGATCTTTCCATTACACTTTGAAGTATCTTGACATAAAGCAGTGGGATGAAATGAAAAGTAATTTTTTTTTGTTGTTGCTATCTTGTGTCTTCATATTGCCCACATTTTCCCCAACATCTCTTCCCTAGAGAGCCATCTTTTATAATAAAGAATAAAAAAAGGGGGAAATGTTCTGCAAAACTAACCAAAATATCAAAAATGCCAGATATTATATATATGCAATGTTTTACACTCCTTGTCTCCCATCTCTTTAAAGAACCGAGGAAAGGGAACCTTTCATATTTATTCTCTGGGGTCAGGTTTGGTCATTATAATTTTGTAGTGTTCACTTTAAATTTTTTGTTGTCCTTTCTATTTACATGATTATAGTTGTACGTATGTTTTTCTTATTCTTATTTCATTTGCTGCTCTTCATATAAGTGGAAAGGGATTTAATAGAAATAAATATAAAGACTTGTACTTGGATTTAAGGAACCAGTTGTACAAATGGTGAAGGGACAATATAGGGACAATATGAATAGGGGTTGGTTGATGCTTGATACTGAAGGAAACTTATTTTCAGCCAGTATTGTCATAGATATCCAAATAGCTAATATAGAACTTTGGCTGAAGTAAGAGAGGGACAGTATCCATACCACAGTAGACAAATGTCATTGTATTCTTTGTTTGTTGGGCTACATCTAAAGTATGGCATTCAATAATAGTGTTCAGTTTTAGATACCACAATTATTAGTTTTTAATCTTCCTCTTATTTTTTTAAAAAGATGTTTATTATGATCTGAGGCAATTCTAAAGGACTTATGATGGGGAATGCTATTCACCTCCAGAGAAAGAATTGTTGGAGTTGGATGCAGATCAAAGCATACTATCTTTCACATTAGTTTATTTATGATTTTATTTTGGAGTTTTGGTTTTGCATGTGTGCTCTTACAACAATGACCAATATGGAAGTGTATTTTGCATGCTAATACATGTATGGCCCAGAACAACTTGCTTACCATCTCTGAGTGGGGGGGGAGAAGGGCAAGAGGCAGACAGTTTGGATCTTATAATTTTGGAAGACATATTGAAAGTTATGATAACATGTAATTTGGGAAAATAAAATATCTTTGATTTAAAAAAATAAAAATATGCTTATTATTTATTTTTAACATTCTTAAAAAAAACTTGAGTTCTAAATCATCTCCCTTCTTCCTCTATCACTCCCCTACCCAAAGAGAAGGCAGGCAATGTGATATCAATTATACTTGTAAAATCATGCATCACATTTCCATATTAGCAGTGTTATAAAAAGAAAAGCAAGAAAAATAAAGAAAATGAAAAAATTATGTTTCAGTCTATACTTATTCTTCTTTAGTTCTCTCTATGGAAGTAGATAGCATTTTTTCATCATCATCTTTTGGAATTGTCTTCATCAGAGTAAATAAAGTTTTTCACAGCTGATCATCATTACAATATTACTCTTTCTCTTGTTTCTGCTCACTTCACTTGACATCAGTTCAAATAAGTTTTTCCAAGTTTTCTTGAAAGCATCCCCCTCATCATATAATATTCCATCACAATCATATATTGCAGCTTGTTCAGACACTCCCTAATTGGTGGATATCTCTTCAGTTTCCAATTCTTTGATATCACAAAAAAACTGCCATAAATATTTTTGTGCATGTAGATTCTTTTCCTTTTTCTTTATTCTCTTTGGGATACATATCATGGGGTCAGAGGGTTTCTGGAGTTTTGTAGCCCTTTGGATATAGTTCCAAATTGTTCTCCAGAGTAGTTGGACCAATTCATAACTCCATTAGTGTAGAGCATTAGTGTCCCAATTTTTCTACATCCCCTCCAACATTTGCCATTTTCCTTTCTATTATGTTAGCAGATAGGTGTGAGGTGGTACCTCAGAGTTGTTTTAATTAGAATTTATCGTATCAATAGTGATTTGGAACATTTTTTCATGTGAGAATAGATAGCTTTGATTTCTTCTTCTGAAAACTGCCTGTTCATTTCCTTTGATCATTTACCAATTGGTGAATGATTTATCTTTTTACTTTTGGTTTGGTTCCCTATATATTTAAGAAAGTAGGCACCTCATTTAAAGAAGGACATTAATGAACTTAACTGCGTCCAGAGGCAAGATACCCGGGAGAGCAAAGGATCTGAAAAATAGTGCCTTAATGATATTTGGTTTTTGGAATTATTGAAATTTGACTCTCTTTTGAAGAATGGTGTAGTTAAGTGTACTGGGAATGTTTAACCTGAAGAAGACAGGTCAAGGCTTGGGGATATGAATAGAAAATATAATGGTAATTTAAAAAATATTTAAGAGGTCACCATCTTTGAGAGTAGACATTCTCCTGAAGACAGAATTAATGATAGTTACAGGCACCTGCGATTTCTTTGATATAAGAAATTCTTGGATTAGGAAACTATCTTTACCAATATGCTTCTTAACCTATATAGTCTTAGGAGGCTGTTAAGATCACTTAGACTTTTTAATAAAATCAACAAATCCATGTTTATTTACATTTAAGAAAACATTAATAACCTAAGAAAATGTTATATAGTATCAATTGCCTTAATTAGAGGTACAGGGTATTTTTGATTGGTTATTTATCTTATGTAACCTGCTGTAGAAAAGAAGGGATGAAATTTTGTCAAGTTTCAAGTGTTAAAATTTGAAAACTGAGAAGAGAGATAGGTAGGGCCAGGAAGGCAAAACAGGACTTGGTAATTCACCTAGACCAGGAAATATGAACAGAGGAATCTTTTGGATTGACTTGCAAGAAAATGAGTTTTATTTGTGCTTCTACCTGATCAGTAGATATCTGCTGCAAGCACAAACTGGGGTCTGCTGCTGAGTGGAGAACTATGGTAACACCATTCCCTGCAGAGGAGAGCATCTGTAGCCAGATGAGAGAATCACAGTGTTGAAAGTCAGTGAACTCAGAAATTGCTACCTTTTGATTCTCTTACTATTTTTCCATCATTGAAATGTTTCATCCCTCAGTCTAGTGGCTCATAGCCAGTGTTTGTCAGAAATGGGACTTCAACTTAGTTGGTCAGCTCTCTATGCTACCCTGTTTCTAGATAGTAATACTAATAATAATAACATTAATAATGTCTCATATTTCTGTTTTAACATTTGAAAAGCACTTTTCCCATATCAACCATGTGAGGCAGGTAGTAAAATAACTAGGAAGGTGAGTGGGTAGAAGTTACAGGAAGGCAGACTTTGGCTCACCATAACAAGAATTTTCTATTAGAGCCGATGAAAGTTTTTCAGCAGACTGATTTCCAGATATCAATCTGGAGCAAGGGAAGTTGGAGAATCAGACCATTTTTGTAATCTAGTCATTAGAAGAAAGTTGCAAAGTCCACAAGGATGAAGAGGCAAGCACCAAGATGGTAATTTTGGTTAGCTGACCAAGACTAAGTCCAAAGCAAACTAAATGTGGGTGGGGGTGCCAACAGTTGAGAATAGTAAGAGCCTATTGATATTATCCATGTTCTTGTGGCTCAATCCTTCTGTGGGTGCTGAGAAGTTTTTTTTGGTCCTATTCTTCCTCGTACTTACAGGAGCTGGACTTTGATACCTGGCTGTGTTCTGACATTGCCAGTGGAAATTAATTAAGGAAATTGCTCTAGGGCAGTGATGGGCAAACTTTTTAAAGGGGCCAAAGGAAAGGAAATGCTCTTCTGTCTGTTTCTAAGGCAACTCTTTGGAAGTTTCATTGTATTGTATCCTACTCATTGTATTCCTCAGATCCGGAATAATGTCTCCGGGCCTCATAGGACATTTCACCCCCCCCCCCATCTGGCCCGAGGGCCTTAGTTTGCCCATCACTGCTCTAGGGGATGAATGGTGAGGTCCTGGTTTCCATTCACATTACAGGTATGATGTGGTTAAAAAAATGGAAGTAGATGAACAATCGCAGAAATGAATTTTCCCCTTCCTTTCTTCAAGGGAATTCCCTCTTGGAAATGATCTTGTTTAGTTAGAACAGATGGAGATTGGGTGATCTGTGTATTTGTCATTGACATCAGCATTGAGGGGAGGGTCAGTTTAAACATTGGCTTCAGCCCTTGTTTAAACTCACTTTCTAGTAGTCCTTCCCATCTGTAGTCATATTGGGTATGGCTTAGAAGTTGTTTTTTAAAAAATGATATCACTGATATCTATTCATTCTTGGCATTCCACATTTGCACATCCTCGTTGTTAATGAGGGCACAAATGATTATGGCCTCCAGAGCTAGAATGAACCTTATAGGTCATTTTATCCAACCCCTTCATTTACAGAGGAAGAAAAAGTTCCTGAAAGGTTAAGTGACTTGACTATGGTTATAGAGGTAGTTGAGAGACAAAGCTAGGGTTTTAAGTATGGTTTTCTCACTACAAATCCAGCACGTATTTCATTATATCCTCACTAATCTCCCTTCTACTACTCTGAGAAACTGCTTGTAGGTACCTCCTTTTGGATTATAGGTCTTTTATGAAGACAGCACCTGGCTTAAAAACAGCTTTGG
Organism: Gracilinanus agilis; assembly: GCF_016433145.1. Taxonomy (NCBI): domain Eukaryota; kingdom Metazoa; phylum Chordata; class Mammalia; order Didelphimorphia; family Didelphidae; genus Gracilinanus; species Gracilinanus agilis. The sequence goes on from NC_058130.1 coordinate 166,429,545, forward strand.
CTCTGTTCTATTCTAGTTTTAATTTTCCAAAAGTGATGAGCATGGTCAAAGTTGGTGGGATGATATGTTTATGTAATATAAAGAGAATAGAAATTGTCCTCTTTTTAACTCTCTTTCCTTACTTTACTTTATTTTTGGCCCCAAATGATGTTGTCTTCTCTATCAGAAACACAGATTTATCTCATTGCTCCTGATGTATAGAATGTTGTGGAAGGGCCACTGGATTGTTATGCTTAAGTCTGTAGTATTAGCCTAGGAAATTCAATCCACCAACATATGAATTGACTCATGAGTCACAATTCACAAATCCAGGATTCTCTACCAAAAGGGATATCCACAGAAGCATCAGTATGTGGTATTTGAATTCACTATTACTGCTATCCCCTATTCTAGCTAGCCCCTTCGTCATAATTCCAACCTGCTATGAGGTCAAGAATGAAAAATATTCTCTCCCTGTGTTCTGGGTAAAATGGACAGATAAATTCTGAAATAAACATCTGTTTTCTTTATTTTGGTACAACATGTTGAGATTAAAAGTCAAGGTAAAATTGGAGCCTTGACTTTGTCTATATCCATTGCTTCTATTTCTTTACTACCTATTTCTTAATCTATTATAATCTCATTTCTGTCCCTACCACTCTTCTGAAACTGTTTTCAGCAAAGTTTTTAATGACTTTCTAATCACCAAATCCAGTGACTGTTTCTTCATCTTTATCCTTCTTGAACTATTCCCTAAAGCAGTGATGGTGAACCTTTTAGAGACTGCAACTCTCATGTCCCATATGAGCTTACCCTAGACAGGGGAGGGAGGAAGTGTTCCCATAGGGCTGCTGGGCAGGAGATGAGAGAAATGTTCTTAGGTGTGGTGGAGAGGGAGAGGGGAGCAGCTCCTTCTGGCATGTATGCCATAGGTTTGCCAACATAGCCGTAAAGCATTCAACACTGTCAACTATCCATTTCTTAAAATTTACTTGGCTTTCCTTTAATACAGAAGCTTCTTGATTGTCTTTCACTATCTTTGACACCTCCTTCTTGGTTTCCCTCATAGCCTTTATTTTTTTTTCTCCATCAAATGTGGCTGTTTCAAAGGTTCAGATAGCCACTAATCAACCAACAAGCATTTTATAAAATGCCTACATAATTTCAGGTATTGTGCTAAGGATACTTAGACAAAAACAAAATATTCCATGGGGAAAGTCACTTCCCCCCTTTATAAAATTGAAAGGTGGACTAGGAGATTTTTAAGATCTCTCCAAACTCCCAAATATTCTCTTTCTTTGCTTATGATTTTCAACTCCCTTTCTCCTTGGACATCTTAGCATTGTTTCTAACAACATATCAAAAACAGAATTCATCTTCTCCCTTTAAAATCAGCTTTTTCTCCAGTCAGTCATATTTCAGTTACTAGTCAGTGGAATCTTCATTCTTTCAATATTCTGGCTTAAAAATAAGAGTAACATTTGACTTCTTCCTCTCTTGCTTGTCAGTTAGTCATTCACTAAGTTATTTCCTCATATCTCTACTTTTCTTTGTATTTCTAGTGCTTTTTTCCTAGTCCAGGACCATATCAGCTCACCTTAGATCTATTGCATTAGTCATCCATCCCAACTCCCTGCTTCTAGTAAGTAGTTCCTATAGGCTCCAGGACATCCTGTATATCACCATCAGTTTAATTCAACAAATAATTTATTGAGTGTATATGTGTATAGTACATCATGCTAAGTACTGATATACTACTTCTCTGTTCAGAAAGTTTCAATGCCCTACTATTACTTATAAAAATAAAGTTCAAATTTCATAGTTAGGCAATGAAGACCTTCCAGCATATGGACCCAATTTGCCTTTCCAATCAGACTTCTGCTATCTACTGCCAAACCACCTTTTTTCACTCAGTTGAGCTTATTCTTCTCAAACCTGTTATCTTTCTTTCAGTCTCCCCTGACATTTTGTTCTCTATACTTAGGTAGTCTTCCCTTGTCATCTTCTTCTATCTGATTGCTATCTATTCTTCAAAGCTAAACTCAAACGAACCTTTATGATACATGTCTTTCCTGATTGTTTTTGCAAGCCTACAGGGATAAATCTCCTTTAACTTTCTTCCCATGTGACTTACTAATTACTGCACTTATATGGTATTTACATGTTTCCTTGCTTTCTTATATTTTCATTTTTAAATTTATTTTATTCATAGAGAATTTTAATAATATAAGTAATATAATTATTTTTCATTTATTAAATTTATTCCTATATTTACATTTATTTTTTACTTGTGTTTTTGTTTGTCCCTCAGCTGGATGGTAAGCTCCTTGAGGTCATACATTGTGTCTTAGAATTTTTATGCCTTTCGCTATTATGTCATTTGCATAGTTGCCTAATATCAATTAGAGCCATAACTCTGTTGAGCAGGCAAGAAGAGAAAGATTTATTAGTCTATTTTATGAGTATTCATGTTCATAGAAGATGTGAGGCATTGGTATGAATTGTGATGAGATCTTTCAACAATTAGACCTTTTCTCTATGTGCTTTTTGCAGTTTCTAACCCAAAGCATTTGTTTTTAAGCCTCATATTACTGAGTAGGTTACAAATCTGAATCTATATTTGCATTTTTGGTTCTCATTCCTTCTTTGTGACCTCCCCCATAGCTCCCTTTATGCTTCATTTTGCCTTCATATCACTGCCACACAAAGCCAGTTCCCCTCTCTTATTTTCTTTATAGCATCAAAAAGACTTTGATCAAGCCCCTCTCTCTACTTGGTGCTTTGACTGGCCCTGAGCAAAGCAAGTTAGATCCAGGAATTTGCTGTTTTTGAGTAGGCAGAATATAGCCATACTCAAAAGGCTATATAGACTGTTAAATAAATCGTGAGTTAAAATTAAATAAAATTATTTATATTATGTATAAGTAGTGACTAAGGACATTTTGGAGGGTGAAGAAAGGAGTCATAGGAGTTGTACAATGAGATAACATGGAATTAGAGAATTGACTCTTGGGAAGCATTCTTAGAGATGATTTTTCTGGAACTACTTGAAAGGAGAAAAGAAAGGGAAATGTAGAGAAGGTTTAAAGGTAAGTGTAGTATTTCTGGATGAAGCTAATGTGATTAAGGTGTGGGGTGGAGTGGGACAGGTTGCTACTAAGAGACCTTAGAACCCTACGGAAGAGGTGAGAATGTGAGTAGTAGACTATTTGGGGAATTATAATTTTACTTGAATGGAGTAAATAAGAACCATATTTATTACATTCTAAGTACCACACACTATGCTAAGTTTTGGTGATGTGAAAACAAAAGACAGATAATCCCTACCTTCAACAGAGAAGAGAAATTATTAATAATAATAATTGATAACGTTTTAGACGGTGAAGATTTGCAAAGACCTTTACAGTTATCACATTTGCTTTATTCAACAAGCAGAAGAAGAAGTAAATGCTATCATTACTCTCATTTTAGGCATGACGAAATTGAGACAGAGAGGTCAAGTGATTTGCCCTGGGGCCACACAGCAAATGTCTGTTAGTTTATGAACTTGGATTTTCCTTATTGAAAGTCCAACACTGTATCTCTTATGTTACATGGCCACTTCAGAAGATTCCTCATAGTAGCCAGGAAAGGGTGAAGTTATAGAGATGTTGAGTTAAGTCCAAGAGAATACAGTTGGCACTCTTATTTCAGAAACAGTGGTAGTCTTTATTGTATTGCTTGACTCTGAATCACTTAGAGGTAAGATGAGCTCAGTTTCTAGGGTGAACTCTATTGCCTTATCTCTTCACCTTCAAATAGATTGACTCTTCTTCCTCCTCTCCACTCTATACCCTCTCCTCTAGTCAATGGTCAAGTCTTAGCTGTGATAAAAACATGCACGTGCTCCAGGTGGCTTTGGATTTTGTCACAAATAAGAGGATTGTCTGAGGTTTATTTTACTTCATTTTTAAAAAGTCAGTCTGGTCAGTCAAAGATGATGTGTATTGTTCAACTCTTCAACATCTACTAGAGAGTTTTGGGATGCAGGGTCAGGACTAAGTCAGAGAATGCTTGTGTACAAGCTTGTATTGGAATTTTGGCAAATAGATTTTGGCCCTGTACTGGATCTTTAAGAATTTGCAGCTCTGACTGGCTGAGGTTACTTTCATGGATTTTGTCAGTTTTCCAGATCTGGTAGATTAGCTTTGCTGTGCAGGGCTTGCAGGAGCAGAAAGCACAGGGGTGGCACTGAGATAATTTATCCTGAGCGTATGTATGGATTCTTTCCTGAGAGTCTAGCAGGTGGTATGTTGCTGTCTTCTCATCATCCAGGCCGTGAAGCTTGAAGAGATGCCAGAGGGCTGACAAAAGCCTCCTCTGTTCTCCTTCTTCAAAGCCTTGAGTTTTATTGTTGCTCATGAACAATTTGTCAAATCAAATGTCAGATTCCATCAGTTGGGTTAGTAGGTGATGTTGCACATTTCCTCAAATTGCTTCTGGCAATGACGAGTTCCATCATAATCAGCGAGTCCTTTTGCCCCCTTTCATCCTGCCAACCATGTCCACCTCTAAGACATATCTAGCCAAGGGCAGAGGTTTCCTTCCATGCAAGTGATTTTGCCTTAAAATTTTTTTTAAAGGAAAACTGCTATTCTTCTGGAGAGCTTTCCCCGATTTAGTCTTGAACAGGTACTTGGAATTCCTAGGGTTTTTAGGGTTTTGATAGATAAGGGAAAATGATGAAAATGCAGGTTTTTCTTTTTAAAATCCACACACCCTCTTATAATAACACTTAGTTATTAATTTTGACCATTTAATCAAGCATATCTTTGACCAAGAAGGCTAAAATAAGTAAGAAAATAAATTGATTTGAGTTTTCATTTCTTTTCTTTCTCTGGTCCATCCTTTGGTAGTGATGAAATACCCATAGAAATTATGAAAGGCAGGTAGTAGGAGGGAGGACATAAATCAGAGAAATCTGGCTGGAATCCACAAACTAGAGCTGCTCCTGAATAGTTGGAAACCTGTTGCAATTGAATAAAAATTCTATTTTTTGTTGATCAAAGCAATAGTTTTAGTATTTGAAGTATTGTCACAATGAACTCCTCTTTTTGAATTAAAGACCTTCAGGCTAAATAATTCCAGTTCCTTTTATTTTTCTTCTATTTTTCAGCCATCTGACCTTTTTCTGTTGTTCTGGTTGGAAACTTTTCACATTCTTTGGGTCTGGAATTATGGTATTTCAACCTAGATACTGGGCTTTTGATATCAAATATTAATGTTAGGGATCCAAGTTATGCAATATTCCAGTATTGTAAACTACTACACAGCTACAAACAATACTGTACTTTTCTTGTGACACATGAACTGTGTGCTTCTAAACCTTGATTGATTAAAATTTTTTGGAAAGTCTCTGAGTATTATTGCAATTTCTTATGTAAAATCATCAACGACCTCAGTTTTCATTTGGTTCTAACAAACCTACAATGCTTTTAGAATATTTCTGCAATCCTGTAATAAAAGTATTTTTTATTATGTTTCTTATGAATGAAAAATTTGGCACTAGCAGATTGTAAACTGAAATGTCCTGAAGATGCTCTCATTTTGTCTGAAATTTTAACAGCTCTTTGGAACTGCCTCAGATCTCTATTCTAGTCCATCTTCTATTCAACCACCAAAGGCATCTTCCTAAGGTGTAGATCTGACCATATCACTCTCTCAGCCCCATTCCATAAACTTTAATGATTCCTTTGATTCCTCTAGAATCAAATATGAAATTCCTTCCTTTCCTTCCTCTCTTCTTTCTTCCTCCCTTCCAACTTTCCTTCCTTCCTTTCCTCTCTTCTTCTATTCCCTCCCTCCCTTTCCTCTCTCTTTCCCTTTCTTTCTGTCTTAACTCTTAATCCTGGTGTTCATTAGACTGCTGCTGGAATTTTTCCCTGAAGGCCATTGGGTTTTAAAGGAAGAAAATCAGATTGTCCCATAAACCCCAGAAAAATAATTAGCTTACCTGAGGCGTGTAGTTGGCAGAAACTGTTGGAAGGTAGCATTCTTTTTCTTTTGGTGGGAAATTCTTCCATTTCCATGGAGCCTGTGGATTTGCAATAATTAAGGCCATTGGATACCTGGTCAGACCACAGAGATTGAGTTTGGCAGTAAATGGAATCCTATCTGTCAGATCTTTAAAAGATTTTCAAGAGCTAGTTAGGTTGTTCATTTTTTATCCTTTAAGAAAAGTAAAGGCTATTTAATGATAAATTAATATAAAATACGTAGAACTACCACACATCTCTAAATTTCTGAGGCATTGAAATTTGAGAACGATAAAGGAGAAGTATACATCATATGTCCCAAGTAAAAATGATATGTTGGTCCCCAACTTTTCATTCCCATCTTCCCAAATTCCTTGTCTCTAATTTCACTTTGTCCTCCCCACCCCCATTAACTACTATTATCATTAGGGAATAGGATAGGAGTAGAAGTAGAGTGCTACAGAAATATTAGAAAATTTGTCTCTAACCCCACGAGGATCTTTAGCCCATTTATGGGAAACCACAAAGGAGCGCAATGACTTAGAGACATTAATAATTATTTCAACATTTTATGTCATATTTTGTTTACAGAAGATAGACATATTAATCTGAGATATTAAAAATAGAACTACATATTATTTCCACTTTGGATATCTGGGAGGAATTCTTTTTTTGCCGTTATCATATTGAACAAAATTTTATAACAATTTCATTATTATATTAATTATTTTGACTTGCCTGGAGTTACACAACTAGAAAGTGTCTAAGACTATATTTGAACTTGGATCTCCTTGACTCCGTGCCTAGCATAAAGACCTATGGTGCCATCTAGGTGCCTTGTAGGACCCTCTTATCTCAATACTCTGCAGACCTGTGGTGGTGAACTTATGGCACATGTGCCAGAGGGGATACTCGGAGCCCTCTCAGTGGGCTCATGTGCCATTTTCCCAGCACAGAGTTTGATACAGTTCTTTACTGGAAAGCCAGAGGGCCTCGGGGCCAGGCTGCTCCTCTCTCCCTCTCCATACTCACCTGAGGACATTTTTCACATCACCATCCCCTCAAAAGGTTCACCATCTTACAAGAAAGATGCTAACTTGCATTGGGAGAAGGAATTTCCTTTCTGAGAGTTCCTTATACCAGTGAAATTAGAAGTCTAATCCCTAGCCCTATTCTTTTTTTCCCCCTTAGCAAAGGATATTTATGCAAATGTATAGCAAGGACACTCTTTTTCATCTTGGTCTTTAGGGAGAATGATTTCAGACTGAGCATTTTTATATAGCATTGTTCTCACCAAATTCGTGTCCAAGTGCAACACTGTATCCTCAGCTGCTACTAGATTGTTCTAAAGGTCACTAAACCTTGCTCTTCATGGTTTCAGTGCTTTTTTCATCATGGACTCTGTCTTCCAGAATCCAAAGCCTTGGAAGTCCCTAGAGGTGTGCTTTCCCCAACTTCTGAAACTCTCACTCACAGGGGTTAAACCTCCAGATTAATCTCCTTCACAAAAAGAATAAATTATAAAGCAGAGGGCTGAAGCCCCATTTTCACATGTTGGGGCTATATGCAGGTCTTGGATGAGAGAAAGCCAAAGATCTTTCCTCTAATAGCTTTGCCTCCCACTAGATAGCATCAGCAACAGGGTCAAACCAAGAGTAGTGATCTACCAAAAAAAAAGCCAAAGAGAATGCTATCCTTATTTTTCAAAAGGGGAAATACACACACACAGAGATATATATGTATGTTGAAAGTATTATCAATTGTAGGGCACACATGGGTTTAATACAAGACAGATTTTTGGGGAAAAGTATAGTTTAAATTTGCACTGATACTTTTAGGAGGTTGGTGATTTCATTAGTGTTAGTCATCTTCACCAGTGCAGATAGCAGCACTTTAGCAGTGCCTTCAGAGAGATAGCATGGGCCAGTGAAAATAGTGCTATATTTGGAGATAAGGGACTTGGGTTTAAACCCTTGCGCTTCCTCTTCCTATCTGTGCAAGTTAGTCAACCCCTCCAAGTTTCAGTGTCCATCCCTGTAAGGCAAGGGCCTTGGGCTAGATGACCTGTAAATTCCTTTCCATCTCTAAATCTATGAGTTCATGATCCTAAAAGCAAAATGCTTAGTGATAAGGTAATAGAAGAAAGGTGAAGTATTTCTTGATAAACATAATTTCTCCCTACCTTTTTTTTTAACCTCTTCCTTTCCTCCCTTTAACTCAGGATTCCAGGTTGCCGCAGACCCAGAGGCTGCTCTCATAGTCTCTTTCTGCTCCATTACTCCTCTTCACTGATGACCCTGCTTTTGGTCTTTACCCACAGCCCCTTCTGACTTTAGTGCCAGGAGTTCCTTGTGTTCAAGGGATAGGAAATATCCTCAGATCATGGAGGAGAGATTAGAAAGGACCTTAAGAACCCTCAGATCAGATGTGGTGGGAGAGGGATCTTCAACTATTGGAGAGTTGGACATTTATCTGCAAAGGTATGTTGAGTGTCACTGGAGAGAAGGAGGATGAAAGCAGTGAAGATTAAACTGTACTTTGTATCATGGAAAACAATTGGCATTGATGCTGATTATAGATACCAGAGAACTAACAAAGAGAAGAGAGAAGCTCTAAAGACTTGGTTTAGCTGTGTAAAAGTAAAAGTAATTACAGTCATTTTCATCAACTGCTTACCATTTATACCTAATTACTATGCAGCACAATTACAATTATGTAAATCATTAGATGGGTCAGATTAACTTGTATTAGTTTTATTTGATTACTATACTAGGTCCTGCTACACCCATGTAGTACAGTAGAAATATCCTTCACAGAAGGATAGCTTGGACATCTGCTTACAATTTAAAACAGAATTTTGTTGGGGAATTATAGAAGAGGGTGAGTAAATGAGCAAAGGGGGAGAATGAATAAAGGAATTGTTTTTAGAAACTTTAAGTAAATATACTATTACTTCAACAAACAAATACTCTTGTAATTAGACTTTTGTGATGTTTTTAAAAGGCAGAGAGAGAGAGAGAGAGAGAGAGAGAGTGTGAGTGTGTGTGTGTGGGGGGGGTGTTAAGTACAGCTGCATTCATGGTGCCATGGACACAGTCCCCAAATCTGGATGCAAATCTCAGCTTTGTTGCTGACTAGTTCTTTGTGCCTTATTGAAACTCTCAGCTTCTCTGGCTTTCAGTTTCATCTGTTGGGAAGGGGCTTGGTTTTGAAGAGCCTTAAATGCCAGAAGGAGGACTTTAGATTTGATCCTAGATAAAGAGTTCCTGGCCTTTTATTGGTGTCATGGAGTCCTTTGGCAGTCTTATAAAGTCTATGGATCCTTTCTCAGAATACTGTTTTGTTTGGTTTTGTTTTTTAAAGGGAATCACTAGAGTTTATTGAGCAAGACAGTGACATGGAACACATACCAAATAAAACAATAAAATGTAGGATGGTACATAATTAATCACAAAATAGTATTTGGAACAGACTATAAACAATGTAAGAGTTCTAGGGAGGTTATGTTCTATATAAGTAGAGAAGAATTCTGTTTTTAAATGTATAAAATAAAATACAAAGAAAATCAATTATCTTGAAGTACAGTTATCAAAATATATGTATTTTAAAAGCACAAGTTCACAAAATCTAGGTTAAGAGTCTATGTCATTAAGGTAAAAGGCAAGTCAGTGGAGTTTATTGAATAAGGGAGGAGATCAGACCTGTACATTAAGAGTGTATAACTCCAAGATATCTCTCTCTCTCTCTCTCTCTCTCTCTCTCTCTCTCTCTCTCTCATCTTTATCTTTATGTCTTAGAATTGATGTGGAGTTATCTTGCCCAAGATCACACAGCTAGGAAGTATCTGAGACCAGATTTTAATCCAGGACCTCCTCACAACAGCCCTGGGAGGGGATGCTATTATAAGGAACCTGAGTCTAGGAGAGATCAAGTGACTGACCCATAGCCCCTTGCCCAGGGTTGTATAGCTAGTTAGGAAGGATTTGAACTTTGTCCTATACTCTTCTTTGTGGGGCCAAAGAGCTGCCTCTAATCCCTCCTTTCCACCACATCTAGCCCTTATGCTTCAAAGGCACCACAACCTAGTCTCACTCTTCCTAATCAATCTGATTTCACAATATCTCTGAATAGCCAACCAACCACTCCATTCGGGCTGGTCTTTATATTGTTTTCTAAACACGCAATGTTCATTCTTGTATCTGGGGGTTTGTTCATGTTATTTCTACCATATGGAATCACCTTTCCTCCACCTGCCTAAATTCTATTTTAATACTCAGGGAAATATTGTCATAATTGGCTATGTTTAGTGTTGCAGATTTTGGTCTCCCAGCCTCCACCCTTTCCTCATCCTAATTCATCCTCCACACAGTTGTTAAAATGCTTTTTCTAAGGCTCAGGCCTAGCCATGTTGTTCCCCTACTCAGTAACTGCCGGTGGTTTCTTATTACCTCTAGCATCAAATATAAACTTCTTTGTTCAACATTTAAAACTTGTTTTAACATTTAAAAAAAAGCCCAATTTTTAAAGCAGCCAGACCCCTCCTACCTTTCTAGTCTCCTTTCACATTTTTCCTGTTTTCCCTGCCACACAATCTGCAAGCCATCCTGGTTTGTGCAGAGGGCTCACATTCTAGTGGAGGAAATAATATATATGGAAGGAATCTGCTGCAAATTAGATGCAAAGGTAGGTTCCATAGGACTGACGGACAAAACACACATTAATGCCCCTTCTTTAATATTTCCATGGATAAAATCACATTGATTTATGATGCTGAAACATGCGATAGTGCCAAAGACTTTGCCCTTAATAGATGCGACTGCATTGCCTGCAGAGGAGTTGCCAGGCTGCATTGCATAAAGGCTGCTATCTAGAAGGTAACTTTGGACACTTGGTGGGAAGCATCATAATTCCCAAGGTTTTTACCTCCCAGGTTCTGCTATATTTTGGTATGAAGGAGCTAGTGTTCAAGGGGTGGGGGTGTTTTGACTTGCCTGGCATATGCTGACTCCTATTCTCTCTGTCATGGTGCTTTTCTGCTTTAGCTAGGCTGGCTTGCTTGCCCTGTGCTTGGCAGGTGGTTGGCATTGGTGGGGCTGTCTGGCCCCTTTTCCAAATGAGTTCCCTCCTCCCTCCTCCCTGGCTTTGAAGTCTGAGCCAAAAACTATTGATGGTAGTGATAAGGAAGGTTGGACCCTTTCTCCACAATGATTTCTCCCCTTAATGATGGCTTCAGGCACTGGGCTAGAGTCTGGTAGCTCAAAAGACCCTGCTTTTTGCTACTGGGGGTACTGTTTCCACAATTGTTGATAGACCAGAACATTTTTCCCTACCTTAATGGATAGTTTTTATGAGTTAAAGTGTCTGAAAAAAAATCCATTACCTGGTGACCAGGCTTTTGATGATAAGCCTTTCTGAACTTCTCAAAACTGGATCTCAGAACACAGGGATTAGCCAGTGAGGGTACAATGAAAGAAGCATTGTTTTTTGGAGTCAAAGGACCTGAATTCAAATTTCACTTTTGATAATTACTACTTTATTGACCTTAGGCAGGTCACTTAACCCTTCTGGGTCTCAGGTACCCCTCTGCAAAATGAGGGGGTTGTACTAAGTGGCCTTCAAAATCCCTCTATAGCTCCTCTTCATTTTTCTTGAGGTTGGTTATAGGACCCCCCCTTCCCCCACTCCAAATGCCAGAGTTATGCTCTGCTTTGAGGAAATCCAGCGTCATTTCCACACCATAATAAGGTTTCGGAATAGGACTTTAGTAGAGATAGCAGATTTAAATGATGAAAATAGAACACATTTTTTAATGTACAGTTTGGTAACTTTCTCATTAATCCTTAAGAATTATTCATAATGGCTTACTCTCACTTTAGATTTTTTTCCCATTGTTATATTCTGACTTCTTAGCTTGGAATTAAAAACTCTTTCTACCTGTCCACCTTCAGACTCTAATATTACAATGCCTTCAGACAGCTTCCTCTTGGCAATTGGCTATGGGTACTTAAAGTAATCATTTATTCTTTCATTCTTCAAATATTTACTTAGTCTACAGTGCATAAAAGTTCCTTATTAAGGGAGAGGCACAGTACTACCCATTCCTCTGACTTCCTTTCTTCTTTGTCCAGTGCTGAGGTAATGCCTAATGGATTTTATTGCCATCTTTTTGTATTTCAGACATGTCCAATTCTTTTTAACTCCACTTGGGATTTTCTTGGCAAAAATAGTGGAATAGTTTTCAACTTCTTTTTTCAGTTCATTTTACAGATGAAGAAACTGAGGCAAACATAGTTAAGTGACTTTCCCAGGGGCACATGGCAAATGCCTACAGTCAAATTTGAACTCAGGTTTTCGTGACTCCACTCTTTGTGCTCCATTGCCCTAGTACACCTTAGATCTATCTCTCTTTGATTTCACATCTTTAGGATAGAATTTCACTTCCTTTTACTCTCACTATCCTTACCCATCCTTCAAGTCTTCCCTGGTCCATGAAGTCTTCCCCCATTACTCCAGCCCACACAGATGTCTCTCCTCTTTAAATCTAGGTTTAGCAAAACTACTGATGAGGATAAAATTTAGAAGACAATGTTATATTTCACAATGCTTTTCTTAATTATAGGTTCTTTTCTATTGTTTTCCATATGAACACAAATAGGATAGTGATTGTCTCATTCTGTCCTCAAGAAGAAAAGGGATGTACTAAACAAGTATATGCCATTATTATCCTCTATGAGCTAAATGGCATTCAATACAATTTAGTAATTGAAAGGGCAATCCAGTAATTGAAAAGACAGATGGCAGTTCTCTTAGAGGCTATGACGATGTTATTAACTGCTCTGGCATTCTGTTGTCATGGAGAAATTAACCAGTGCTGGACCAGTAATTGGAATTTGCACAAGAGGCAGTTGGGTTGTTTAGGTGTATTGTTTCACACTTAAAATAATTATTTTAAAATAGGACCATATTTATAGATTTCATATAGCATAAAAAAGTTGAAATGGATCAGACAAGAACCAGGAGGTGAAGATAGTAGTACTTTTGACTCCTAGACTAGGGAGGTTACTCTCTTCCTAGAGAGTGTTTTGGTTCCAGAGATGACTTTGGTTTATTTCCTTCAGAAGTTTTTTTTTTCCTCTTATGTGTTTGGTGATCGTAGAGTTTACAGACCATTTTTGAATAGTCTTCAATCCACTGAGTGTGCACTGGAGGAGAGAGTAGGGAAAGGGGAGGTTTGGGAGGGCTGATCCTGAAAGTTACCTCAGGAAGAAATGGTTATACCCCTTTTGTTGGAGAAGGAATTAAAGAGTACGCTGAAGTTGCTGAATCAGGATTATGTAGTGGTTTTTTAAAAAAAGAAATGAATTTTCAAAGTCAAATTTTTCACCTGCTTCTTCATCTTTTGTGTCAGGCAGATTTGAGGCTGGGAAGTGGTTAGGTTAGAATATCTGTAGTTATCTTTTGTACTGCTGTGGTGGTGATTGTTCAGTTATTTTAGCCATTTCTGACTTTTTTTTTAAACCCTTAACTTCTGTGTATTGGCTCCTAGGTGGAAGATTGGTAAGGGTAGGCAATGGGGGTCAAGTGACTTGCCCAGGGTCACACAGCTGGGAAGTGTCTGAGGCCGGATTTGAACCTAGGACCTCCCGTCTCTAGGCCTGACTCTCAATCCATTGAGCTACCCAGCTGTCCCCTATTTCTGACTCTTTGTGGCCCCCATTGGGGTTTTCTTGACAAAGATACTTGGCAAAGACACTGGTTTGCCGTTTCCTTCTCCAGCTCTTATTATAAGATGAGGAAACAGAGGTAAACCATATTAAATGACCTGCCCAAAGTCACCCAGCTAGTAAGTGTCTGAGGCCAGATTTAAATTCAGTTTTTTCCTGACTCCAGGCCTATTACTTTATCCCTGAGCCATCTAGCTGCCTCCTGTATATGCTATAATGGTACACAGACTCTTAAAGAGTCTGATCGCCATTTATAGGGTTTCCCTGCTGCAGGCTGCTATGTAACCTTGTTAATTACTTGATTGACACTCTTTTATTAGGCTGTAAAATGACTCACTCAGGCAAATTTTTTTTAAGTTTGACTAGCCGTGACGCAGATTACACTATATATATGTGTATATATATATATACATATATATGTGTATATATATATATATATTTATTATGACTCAAGAAGTCAGGTGAATAATTGCTTTGCTACATTCACTCAAACGTTAACCCACGCACCAGGAGATGCTATTTATAACATTTTAAAGCTTTATTGTCCACTACATTGTGGCAAGTCAGATATGCTGTGAGGTTGATGACAGAGCTCATTTCATGCTTTTATTCTGCTGTGATGGGTTATCATTGTAATAGCACCGTTTATTTAGATTGCATTAGACTGTCTGCTTTCGCCACATTCCTTGGTTTAGTAGTAGATATTTCTACCCAGAAAACATTGTCTTCTGTGTTCTTTCCATAGTATATCACTTTTAAATAGGATATACTCATTAGTTTCTCCAAATTCTACTTGTTGGTCATGCATATTCTCACCCCCCACTCCCAATTAAGCTTTATAGCATATGAGCATAATATTTTCTGTACCATAAATTGTTCTGTATCCCATTGTGCTAGCTCTTTAATGTTTTAGTTAAGTCTTTGTGTATATTTATTATCATATGCATTCATCATTGTGTAATAAACCTACTTATTATACATGTTTGCATTTATCATTTCCATAACTATAGTATTCGATCACAAACTGATTTGGTTTAATGACTGCGGATATTTTCAGGATAATTCATTGTCCTGGCCTGATTCTACAAGTCCTTCATAATCTTGCATATACCCCTTTGGGTCTAGGCTTCAATGACACAAATATGTAAGTTCTGGAATGATTGTCTCAAAGACTTGATTATTATCATAGCCTATTGAATTGAAAGAATTTTCTGGGGGAACCAGTAGTGAATTCTGACACTACCTTTCAGGCCCCTTGTTTCCTGCTAAAAGTTTCCTGCTACAGAAATTGGAGTGAATAATTTTAGGTTTATCATGCAACTCCTCTTTACTCACTTGGCGTGGTAGGCCATTGATTAGGAAAGATAGTATCAATTTCAGTACTGCTTGATGTGCCGTGAACCATCTTAGGATCTTCCTGAACTTCTCAAGATAGTATTCAATACTTGCTAGAATCCAAATTTACTGATGGTCTCAAATGCTTTTATAAAGCTGTTGAATAAGGCATGGAGGCCTGATGTTCTTGGATTTTGCTGTGGGGGCAGAGATCATATCTGCTATATACCTTGTTGTGATTCAGAGCCCTTGAAGTTAACAGCTACAAAAGACAATATAAAATATCATCTAGGGCTTTTCTATCAGAGAAGAGAGATGAAGTAAGAATACCTTTTTGCCTTTTTAAAAAATGGCAGCACCTTATAATTCATATAGACTTTCTTCAGCATTTTGTGTGCGTGTGTGTATAGATATAGATATAGATATAGATATAGATACAGATACAGATACAGATACAGATATAGATATAGATATAGATATAGATATAGATAGATAGACTGGCTCTATGACTCACCTGCCCTGCCTTTTATTTCACCTTGAAGTTCATGGTCATTGGGGCTAAGGGATTAACTAACGTCTTCACTCAGTAGCTATGTGATCAACACAAAGATTTCCAAAGATCTTAGCGAAGTTTCAGAATCCTTTTGCTTTATAGATTTCCATCTTCAGTGTCAAAAAGGTGGCATAATGGATAGAGTACAAAATTGGGAGTCAGAAACACTTGAGTTTAAATCCTGCTTCAGACACTTAATAACTATTTGACCTTGGGCAAGTAACTTAACCTCTCAGAGCCTCAGTTTCTTCATCTGTAAAATGGGGAAATAATGGCACCAATCTCACAGAGGTGTGAGGATCACATGAAATCCTTACAACATGTGTAAAGCACTTTATAAAATTTAAAATACTATATAAGTAACAATTATTATTATTGTATTATTATTGAAGCTAGCATGGGTGGTTAGTGAATAGAGTGCTGGGCCTAGAGTCAGGAAGGTTCATCTTTCTGAGTTCAAATCTGTCCTCTAGCTGTGTGACCCTGGACAAGTAATTTAATTCTGTTTACCTCAGTTTCCTCATCTATAAAGTGATATGGAGAAGGAAATGGCAA
>NC_058130.1:166458680-166514784 GCF_016433145.1 Gracilinanus agilis
TTTTCGGCCATAATCTTCTGGTATTCCTTTTCAATCTGGTCATTTCTTGTGTTCAATTTGCTTATCAGTTCATTTGGTTTCTGAGCCTCAATTTCCAGTTGCAAGATTCTACCTTTTAAACTGTTATTTTCTTGCCAGATCTCTTCCATTTTCCTCAAAATCTCAGTTTTGAACTCTTCCATAGCTTGTGAGGAGTTTTCCTTATTTGGGGAGGGTCTGGATGCTTGTTTGTTCTCCTCCTCTGTTTGCTCGGTTGTCTGGATTTTCTCTGTGTAAAAGCTGTCGAGTGTTAAAGACTTCTTTTTCTTGTTATTATTCTTTCTCTTCTGAACTTCCTGTGACTGAGTAGCCATCATTAGCCCAGCAGCTTCTCAGATTTATCCTCGCGCTCAGTGTCTGTCAGCGATCTATTGGCTCCTGAGGTCTGAGTTCTGGTTTTTTCCAAGGTCAAGCCCCCTGGTGGGCCCCCTTGCTTGATCCTCTGCTGCAGGTTCCTTTACAAGTCTCAGGGCGCTGCTTCCACAGTCGTATACCCGTCCACACTGGTTCCCCACTTAGGCTTTAGTTCCTGGCTGTGTCTGCCTCCACCCACGCCTCCGCAGTGCCTGCGCTCTGCTCAGCCTGCGCTCTGCGCCCTGCGTCCTGCTCCCGCGCTCAGATTTCGCATGCCTTTTTTGGCTTAATGGGGTCCTAAGTCTTGCTGCTCTCAGGAACAGGTCCCGGAGCTGCTGATGACTCGATGGGTGCCCCAAACTTGCCCTATTTCTTTTTAGCTGGGTTCGGAGCTATAGATGAGTGTGGAGGGGGTGGGGGTGGGGCGGTTGCTCAGCCCGCGATTTAGTGAGAGCCCTTTATAGCATGGAAATGCCTCGATTCCACGTACCTTCCACGCTGTGCCCTGTTGTGGGGTTCCTCCGTTCGTCTGGACTTGTTTTTATTTCCCCTTGAGGAGTTTTGTGTGTTTTGGTCAGGAGAGGTTAAGAGCTGCTTCTTACTCTGCCGCCATCTTAACCCGGAAGTCGCAGCTTTATTTTTTTAAATATTTTATTTTTTAGAAAAAATTTCCATGGTTACATGATTCATGTTCTTACTTTCCCCTTCACCCCCTGACCCTCCCCACCACCCCATAGCCGACACATATTTCCACTGGTTTTAACATGTGTCATCGATCAAGACCTATTTCCAAATTGTTGATAGTTGCATTGGTGTGGTAGTTTCGAGTCTATGTCCCCAATCATGTCCACATCAACCCATGTGTTCAAGCAGTTGTTTTTCTTCTGTGTTTCCACTCCTGCAGTTCTTCCTCTGAATGTGAGTAGCGTTCTTTTCCCTAAATCTCTCAGAATTGTCCTGGGTCATTGCATTGCTGCTAGCACAGAAGTCCATTACATTCGATCTTACCACAGTGTATTGGTCTCTGTGTACAATGTTCTTCTGGCTCTGCTCCTTTCATTCTGCATCAATTCCTGTAGGTCTTTCCAGTTCACATGGAATTCCTCTAGTATATTATTCCTTTGAGCACAATAGTATTCCATCACCAGCATATACCACAATTTGTTCAGCCATTCCCCAATTGAAGGGCATACCCTCCTATTCCAGTTTTTTGCCACCACAAAAAGCACAGCTATAAATATTTTTGTACAAGTCTTTTTATCTGTGATCTCTTCGGGGTACAAACCTAGCAATGGTATGGCTGGATCAAAGGGCAGGCATTCTTTTATAGCCCTTTGAGCATAGTTCCAAATTGCCATCCAGAATGGATGGATCAGTTCACAACTCCACCAGCAATGCATTCATGTCCCAATTTTGCTACATCCCCTGCAACATTCATTATTCTCCCCTGCTGTCATTTTAGCCAATCTGCTAGGTGTGAGGTGATACCTCAGAGTTGTTTTGATTTGCATTTCTCTAATTATTAGAGATTTAGAACACTTTCTCATGTGCTTATTGATAGTTTTGATTTCTTTATCTTAAAATTGACTATTCATGTCCCTTGCCCATTTATCATTTGGGGAATGCTTTGATTTTTTTATACAATTGATTTAGCTCCTTGTATATTTGAGTAATTAGATCTCTGTCAGAATTTTTTGTTATAAAGATTTTTTCCCAGTTTGTTATTTCCCTTCTGATTTTGGTTGCATTGTTTTTATTTGTACAAAAGTTTTTAATTTAATATAATCAAAATTATTTATTTTACATTTTGTAATTTTTTTCTAATTCTTGCTTGGTTTTAAAATTTTCCTTTTCTCATAGATCTGACAAGTATACTATTCTGTGTTCACTTAATTTACTTATATTTTCCTTCTTTATATTCAAGTCCCATTCTGAATTTATCTTGGTGTAGGGTATGAGATGTTGATCCAAACCTAATCACTCCCATATTGCTTTCCAATTTTCCCAACAGTTTTTGTCAAATAGTGGATTTTTGTCCCCAAAGTTGGGCTCTTCAGGTTTATCATACACTGTCTTGCTGATGTCATTAACCCCAAGTCTATTCCACTGATCCTCTCTTCTGTCTCTTAGCTAGTACCATATTGTTTCCTTCTAGCTTTAAAGTGTGATCCTGTTATCCTGTAATTTTTTAAATAACAGAGCAAAATTTAGAGCTGAAAAGACCTTAGATAACATCGAATCTAATGTCCTTTTAAAAATATGTGGAAACTGAGTCACAGAGAGGTTAAAAGACTTGTTCTTTTATATCTGTATAGCTAGTAAGTGACTGGGAAGGAGTTAGGTAATGAGTAGTATTTGAACTGAAATCTTGCTAGCTCCAAAACTATGCCCTGGGGTCAACTGATTTGATACCAGGACATATTTTTTTCTTTAACTTTGAAAGTATCAGGATATTTGTTCATTTTTTGTTTCCCAATCTTTTTATTTTGGGTCAGTCCAGGAAGTGAATCAGACTCCAGATTTGTTTGTTATATATGAGAATCAAGCTCTTCTCTCTTGCTAGTGGAGTGCTGCAGAAGTTTGGGAATGACTAGACCTCATTCTATCCCTCTTTTCTATGTCCAGAATGACTAGCCCTTTGTAATTGTAGAGACTCATTTAGGGACTTTCAGGGGCCAGTTTTCACAATTACAGAGATCTTGTTGGGAGTTTTCAGAGTTCTGTTCTCTAGGGATCCTGTTTGGAATCATATCAAAATCTGGAAGGCCATGTTTAAACTGAAATCAGTTCCCAAAGAACACAAATTCCAAGTTATTCCTTTTTTTCTTTCTGCTGACATTCTTATGGCCCAATATGACTTGGCCTTGTTCCTTCTGCCTGTTCTAAATAACATTTTTCATACATTAACTGTAGACATTTGCTTCGTTTATTGTGCTTTTTTAAGAGTATATATGAAAAAGAAAGATGATACATACTGTCAATCATAATCATTCCATTAAGTAGTTTGGGTTAGCTAATTATTTTTTAACAGAAGGTAGTAAGAATGAGAGAGAGAGAGAGAGAGAGAGAGAGAGAATTATTTGCTGGGAAGTGACTGTGTCAAAACAAAATACCTAGTAAAAAAAATGAGTATAAAAGGTTGCCTGTTTCCTCCTGTGTTTTAATGGAGCCTCTGTTATTAAATGACTATTAAAATTCTAAGTTAAGTTACTTTGGGACTCTGACAAATAATAATGTTCTGTTTTAGATGTATGCTATGTATGCAGTCTTGCCACTTCCAAAGCTTCTCACTGCTGGTGGCAGTCCCAACCATGTTATAAAAATTAAAAGTTAAAAAAAATTATGCTCTCCTTCTTCTGAGTAAAAAGTTCCTTGAATCTAAGGCATTTCAGTCAGACTGTGAGATGATGTGGATAAGGATGTGTTATAAATAAAAATTAATCTGAAGAATTATTACCAGATTTATCAACATTTATTAGTAAAGAGAGGGAAATATATACATATATATATGTATATATATGTATATGGAGAGAGAGAGAGAGAGAGAGAGAGAGAGAGAGAGAGAGAGAGAGAGAGAGAGAGAGAGAAACAGAGAGGAAGAGAGGGAGGGAGGGAGGAGGAGAGGAAGAGGTTGAGGTCAAAACCTCAGCCTTTCTAACTTTAGGGCTAGATTTGATTCTCCCTGGGGCAGTGGCACGCCATATGACTCTGTGACTCCTGTGCTCCACCACTAGGGTGTGCGGGATCCACATCCCCTAAATAATTTACTTCACACAGATGTGTGCTCCTGTGTGGCTGTGCTCAGAGGGGAATTAAGCTAAGAAGAGATTAATATATAAGAGGAAGTAGTTTTTTCCCCCATACTCTTTGGATGTGACTTGAGAATGACCAGGAGACATGTAAGAGAGAGGGTCTTGGAGATAGCCTTAATGCTTAGAACCGACATGTGCCTTATATCTTATATAATATTGATGCTTTACCAGTTGTATTAATTCTAGTAGTTGTGTGATCTTAGAGAAGCTACCACTTCTCTGGGCCTTGATTTTCCCATATGTAAAATAAGGTGGGGGCTAGACTGGATATCTTTTTAAAGTTCTTTGTAGCTCAATGATTAAGTGTTTAACAAGGTATTTTATTAGGTTAACTAGCTTTTTTCATTATTTCTGAAGTTGTCTTTTTTTTTATTCTTCTTCTTTGCTGCCTATTGTGGTTTCTTCAGGTAACTGGACCTATCTGGGATGGGGAGAACAGCAGAGTATGTAAATATTTTAATTCTTTTTAAGTTTCTCAGTCCTTCCTTTTATCATCCTTCTCTCATCCTACCCTCTGCCTCAAGAATCTAGCTATTCTTGCAGACAAGTATAACATTAGGTTGTCTTTCCTTCTTTTGTGTCTCATAGGATAATTTCCCGAGGACAGAATGGCATATGTACTGGTATACTTCTAATTAGTTTCTTAAAGGCTTTTTGAACCAAAATGAAAACCAAATTCCTAGTTTCTTTAGCTAGAAAGACCCAATAATGCAAATTCCCATAAGCGCTGGGGAGAGCTCCTTTGCTTGACCTGTCTACAATGTTTTATTAGCTACTGATAAGAATACAAGTCACAGGGGCAGCTGGGTAGCTCAGTGCATTGAGAGCCAGGCCTAGAGATGGGAGGTCCTGGGTTCAAATCTGGCCTCAGACACTTCCCAGCTGTGTGACCTTGGGCAAGTCACTTGACCCCCATTGCCTACCCTTACCACTCTTCTACCTTGGAGCCAATACACAGTATTGACTCCAAGATGGAAGGTAAGGGTTTAAAAAAAATTATGATAACAGGCTCATGCTTTGAGAAACTGACATGATGACTAGTGGCCTTGCAAAAAGCATCCCCTACATTCTGCCTTAACTGGGGAAAATGGGCTGAGGGCAAAAGGATGGAGCCTGATTGTCAGTTTTAAAAATTAATCCTTAGTCCATTTGGTAGGAAGAGTGAATGTGTTTCTGGCCAAAGTCCATTTTTTGTAGCATTTGGGGAGATGGCCCTTCTTTCTTCTTCAAAAATAGCCTGGTCTTAACAGACATTTGCAGCAGCCTAGTTTGGCATCTTTGATCTGAGAATCCATATATTTAGCAAAGTATTTCTTTTTAACAGATTTCTAGTGCCAGATTGGTTATGCTGATTGTCTGATAAACTTAATGTGGTCATTCTGGTTAGGTATGGGCCATTAAAGCAATCTGACAGATGATGGTCAAAAAGACAAACTCTACACTCTTAATGAATCTTGTAAAAATTTTATTTGATTCTAACCCAGAACATTTGTCACCATCAGTATAGAATGATTGGCTTACTCTTGTTTTTAGATGATTGAAAGTTTTAAAATAGAATAATAGAAGAAGAAATTGGACATTGCAATTGAAGAAAAATGTATTTGTGTAATAATTATTCATTAGTCCCTAACTATGGCCTGTGCTTTCCCATCTCTTCTGCTTTTACTTATGCCATGCACAATGTCCTCTTTCTTTCCCTTATCTCATTATTCTCCTTCAGGGCCCAATTCAGATGTGACCTCTTTCATAAAGGCTTTTCTGACCATCCCCAGCTGAAAATGGTAAACTCTTTTATCACTCTGTGACTCATGTATTTATTCAGTTGATTTCAACAAGCAGCTATTATCTGCTAGGTTTATCACACATTATTTAGCATTAGAATTTTTATATGGATATATGTTATCTACTAGCTTATAAACACTTTAAGGACCAACACCATGTCTGACACATCTTTGTTCAATCCCACAATGCTAGACACAGTACTTTGCCCACATTAGATATTGAGTCAATATTTGCTGGATGGATGAATAAATGAACAAATGAATTTTCTAGGTCTGGTGGGTTTTTTTTTCTGTCTCTAGTCTGATCTTTTCCAGACTGAAGCTTTTGCCTTCGAGAGAGATGACAAGTCCCAGTTGTGGTTGTTGGTTTTCATTATAAATAGTGCTGTCAGGTAAGTTGCAGGAGAGGAGGCAGTATCTCTCTGAACAAGAAGAACAAATTTCTTAGGCAAACATGAGTGGTTGTGAAAATTCTCCCCCAGTTCTTTCTTTGGTATAAAACCATTACTCATTTGGTGCCAGATGGATGATGCCAAAAGTCTGATCGTTATAGGCAGTTAGGATGAAAAAAGTAGTTGTAGGTTCATTATGTCTTTTCTTTTTCCTCTTTCCCTCTTTCCCAGTCCTGCTTTCCTATTCCTTGTCATCTCCTTCCCCCATTTCCTTTCTACCTGTTTGCTTCCAACTTTGCTTTTTAGAAATTGCCCTTTACTTCTTTCCTTTAGACAATATTAAGAATTTTCTTGGGAATATTAGGCAGTCCCCCAGATTGGCAAGGGAACAGGGACTGAAAAGTAGTGGAAGAGGGAACTGAGTCAGTAATTGGGACACTTGGCTCGAGCCCTGCATTTCTATGGAAGATCTTAATTCTCACTACTGAAGAGGTCTCTGAATTTCCTTTTTATTCCTTCCTCAGCCTTTTTTCCTGAACAGATTTGGATTGTTTGCTATCTTTTCTTTTGCCCCAGGACCTTTCCCTTAAAGGTTCTTTTAACTGTTACCTTGTACATGTTCTAGTACTCTCACATGGACATGTCAAAATCCACGTTCGTCTCTCTATTATATATGTTCTCTTTCCATTGAGAAGCTGGTGAGCTGCCTGTATGCTTTAACAATCCAGAACTGAGAGAAGTTTCTTTTTCCTGCATCCTTTCCCTTTGTGTGGGTACTAAGTTCATAGAAAGAGAAACCGGCTTTATTCCCTGATTTATTTGGGGGGAGTGTTGGGGAGTGGTAAGGGTGGATTTCAAATCAAATTTCATCAGGGGATAAAATAACCATGGCCAAAGTCTCTCTTTCTTTGCTAATGCATGCCAACTTGCTTGAACAGGTTTCATTGACCAGGTAAAAAGTACAGGTTTCCAAATTTAGATGCCTTTGAGCTTTGGCTGCCTGCTATTTTAAGTCTTTGTTGTACTCTGTGTACTGAGAGAGGCTGTCTTGTTTCAGCTAGTAAGCATTAACAATTTAAACTTCTTGAGAGAAAGCCTATGTGCCTTGCACTACTTCCTCCCTCAGATTTTCATCAGCATCTCATTATTTAATGAAGTTCATGGAAATGCTTTGTAAATTGGAGAGTAGAATAATCCAGTAAATCCTCATCTTACCCTGTAACCTTTTGGACAAGGCATCTTCTAATTCTGTGCATGTAAATACATTGTATGCCTTGTGGAAGATGTCCCATGGCCTTAGCAGTAGCTTACCTAATTTCCAGTGATTTGCACCACTGGAGGATTGTCCTAGTGTAGTCACAGTGATGTTCTCACATTGTAGCTTCTTCCCCTCTGCCTGGAGAACAAAAGAAACCTTTAACATCTATTGTGCCTTTGAAGAGATTGTAGGTATAGTTTTAGTCTAGCCTTTACTGAAATGGCCATCAATGCTCCCTAAGTCACCCTGGGAGACTGTAAGCATAGCTTCAGGATTGGAAATTCAGATTCTAGGTTTTGCCAAATTTCATTTTATAGTGTGGACATGTAACACAGTTTCAGGGTACAGTGGAAAGAGTGTCAGATTTGGGCACTTAAATAAGCTAGGGCCAAATCTAGGTATTTCCCTTTGCTACAGGAGAACCCTTGACAAATCACTTAATTTTCCTCTGTAAAACAACCAAGTTCAACTCAATAACTTTTAAAGTCTGTCCCATAGGACATCTAGGTAACATAGTAGGTAGGCCTGGAGTAAGGAGGACCTGGATTCAAATTTGGCCTCAGATATTTCCTAGCCATGTGACTCTGAGCAAGTCACTTAATACTGATTGCATAGCCCTTTTGCTGCATCTTCTTTCTTGGAATTAATACTAAGATAGAAAGTAAGGATTTAAAACAAAATTCTGTCCCAGCTCTAGATCTATAATCTTTTATGTTGCCTCTAAATACAAACCTCTTCACTGTGCATCTCTCTAATTAGAGATTGGTAGAAAATGGTATATCTTTTATGTATATAATATATTTTATGCTATTATATGTATAGGAGAATCAATATTCTATATATGGGAAAAATTAAATCTGGAAGAGGGATTTCCAGCTCAGATCCAAAAGGTTGTCTACCTAAACTTTCTGATTCAAGGGCATTCGTGAGTAAAATGAAAATCCACTAATTTTAAACATTAAATCTCTCCAGGAAGCTCAAGGTTAATTTTATACATTCTACTAGATAATACTAGTTAATTCCCACAAATGACATGACATCTCAGTAAATGATCATTAAGTCCAATCTCTACCATCTTTAGTCTTTATGTTAGACATCAATGACATGAAATAATCTATGGTAAAGTACTTTGTAAACCATAAGAGCTCTATAATTGCCAACTTATTATCATGACTAGTGTTGAGTGGCAATTTACAATGTCTTCCATTCGTTTGAAATCCCTTTTATTTTGTGTCAGCAATGTTGGTGATTTGCTCACCAGGTAAATATCAAGTACAAATTTTCCAGTGGCGTCCCAGAAGCGGGGTTGTATGCTACTTTCTCTGAGGGTAATAAAATTGACTCTAATGGCATTTGGAAGGAGCCAAGAGTTTAGGTAACTTTGAGATTCCAAGGCTAGATCTATATTTTCAATGAGTGGAAACAAAACAATGAGCTTTTATGAGTGTCCTACATCATTAAAGCATTTCCCATCTACTAGTTATCATTGCATGTGGGGAAAATGCGTGGCTAGAGAAATTGTAGAAGCCAAATCTCTATTTAAAAACCTGAGACTGCCTTTATTTGGAACTAGGTTCCTCAGAATTAGTCCCAATAGGTGATTGACAGAAGAATTTCACAGTTATTCTTCCATTTCATACATTGAGATGAGTCATGCAGACTTGTCTTGCAGCTTTTTAGGCCCTTCTTATATCTGATGGTTCTTTTCAGCTACTTCTACAGCTATCTTGATAGTTGTTTTTTTTTTTTTTTTATCCTGGGACTCCATTCTAGGAGCATAGGGCCACAAGCATAGGGCCACAACCAGTAGGCAATGGGACACAGTCGCTCAGGGTCACCCAGCTGGGAAGTGTCTGAGCCCGGACTTGAACCTAGGACCTTTCGTCTCTAGGCCTGGCTCTCAATCCACTGAGCTAGCCCAGCTGCCCCTACTTTAGGTTGCAGTTTCTTTAGCAGATGTAGTTTTTACAGGGTGGGGTTGCTAGCCCCATGCCCAACCCTCCTCCTTTTTCATACGGGCTAGGGACCGTCCTTGGCCCAGGAGTGGTAAGGGTGGGCGGTAGGGGTCAAGTGACTTGCCCAAGGTCACACAGCTGGAAGTGTCCGAGGCCGGACTTGAACCTAGGACCTCCAGTCTCTAGGCCTGGCTTTCAATCCACTGAGCCACTCAGCTGCCCCTTGATAGTATGTAAAGCAAAATCTTGTGGCCTTTGTCCTTGTTATTTTTGTTGTGTCTGCTCTGTCGTTTTCTCTAGTTCCTAACTAGTAACCTGCCAAAGGAGAACAAACTGCCTGGGATCACTTCTCTCAGACAGATGGAGAGCAGATGGCAAAGGTGGTGTCAGAAATGGCTTCCTTTTTTAAGAGTGACAACAAAGAGCTTCTATGTTGAACTGCCTTAAAAACACAGTATAATAAGCCTTTATTTTTGCACAAAGTCTGACTTGTTCATTTTAGCTGACACATTTGCAAAAGCTGTTAATGTTCATTTCACTGCATGTAGTCAGGTACTGGTGTGAGAGGCAGAGAAAATTCTATTGAATAGTAATCTTTGTTGTCAAGTAAACTTGGCAATGTTTTCACAATCATCTTGAATGATTTAATTTGCATTTCTTTTTGCTGCTCTTTCCTTCAGAATACAGTGAAAGAGATGATGCTTTCTGATCTGGGCTTAGGAGATGGAGGAAACATGACTGAAGCTGGACATGTTAGGTTGAGGCAACAAGTATTAAGCGCTTCCTGCATTCCAGGCACAGTGCCAAGTGCTAAAGAGAAAGAAAGAAATCCCTCAAAAAACAGACTCTTGTAGTCCAACGGGAGAGACAACATGCAAATAACTATGTACAGACAAGATACATATGGGACAAATCATAGATTATTTTTGAGGGAAGGCATTAAAATTAAGAAAGACTAGGAAAAACGATCAGATTTCTCTTCCTTGAATTTTTAACTTTTTACTTTCGATTGTTTGATCTTAGTTTCAACTACTATATTTCCAGAAGCTCTCACAGTTTCTATGTCTACTAGTTTTTTACTTCATTAGAATGATTCAGCATATACACATATACACTTAAAACAAATTTCAATGGATCTTTCATATCTTTGATATGGGCAGTGCAGCACTGTCTTTGCTTACATGAGCTTTTATTTCTGTTCATGTTCTCACAGCTAAGTGGTACAAGACAGTAATTAGAGTACTAGACCTAGAATTTGGAAGACCTGTGTTTAAATTCAGTCTCAGGCACTTACTAGCTATGTGACCCTGAGAAAGTCACTTAACCTCTGCCTGTCTCAGTTTTCTAATCTGTAAAATGGACATACTAATAGCACTTACCTCTCAGGGTGATAGTGAGGATGAGATGAGATAATAGTTATAAAGTGCTTTGCAAGTGTTTAAACACTTTGTAAATGCTGTCATCATCATCATAATCCTCATCCTGGTGTACTATAGGTCTTTCTTTAGGTCTTTTTACTTTTTATAGGTACTAGTGCAATGCTTGAGTTGATGCCCAGCCCATCTTTTTTACCCAGTAATAACATTTCCTTGGAAATATCCTTTATACCACTTCTTTCATACAGATAATTTTTGGAAACATGCTGCAGACTAATTTCACACATCATGCATCATTCTATTGTCCTCAAGGTCACTCACATTTTGATTTTTCAGAGATTATGGTTTTCTAGAATTCACTTTCATATGTTAACCTCCAGAAGAATTTTTGTGTATCCCAAGTATGATTTAGCCTTTTCTTCTCTTCATCTGTTTTAATTCTGAACCCAACTCATTGTCCATGTGCAGTGTCTGCCCATCATAGTACGGTGCCTTGTACATAGTAGGTATTCAATAAATATTTATTAAATTGAATGTATGTACTGTGGTATTAACAATAGGAATTGGGAATAAAAACAGATTTTATAATTTGCCCTCAAAGTAATCAAGATGACATTAATGATTACCAAATTATTAATTAACTATTATCTGACTAGGGCTAAATTCTCAAAGATTTTTACAAAGATGAATCAGAGCTTCACATGTATTAATGGCAGTCTAGATGAAGGTATAAAGTGGAACAGGCATATTTTTTGCAAATAATTTTCTATACAGGTTTACAACTTTACAGTTTCATTGTCAAATTAAAGGTATAGAGTATATAAACTGGAAACCAGACAATGTGAATTGGAGCCTTGGCTCTTCCATTTAATAAAAGTGTAAATTTGAGGCTCATCACGAGGGCATGTAATTTTGAGATGAAAAGGATCATAGATCATCTACTCTGGTCTCTTCACTATAGAGATGAGGAAACTGAGACCTAGAAAAGATGTGTGACTTATCCAGGAATCATACCAGGTAGTACTAGAGCTGGGGTTTGAACCCATGTCCTCCAACCCAATGTCCAGGTGTTAATATTGATAATCATATTACTTTTGATTCTGCTACCTCATCTGTAAAATGGAGACAATAATACTTGTATTATTATAATAATTTGTTGTTGTTTATTTTGTCATATTCAGTCATGTCTGACCCTTTGTGACCCTATTTGGGTTTTTCTTGGCAAAGATAAGAGTGGTTTGCCCCTTTCTTTTCCAACTCATTTTACAGATGAGGAAACTGAGGCAAACAAAGTTAATCAACTCACCAGGATCACATGGCTAGTAAATATCTGAGGCTAGATTTGCACTAATGAAGTTGTCTTCCTGACTTCAGGGCCAGCACTTTATTCATTGCACCTCCTAACTGACATTATAGTACTACTATATTACAATAATTGTACAAAAATATAAAAAAAGATTATACTAATAATAGAATATACTTGTATTATAATATAAAGTATACCTGTAAAAATGAACTTGTAGGTTCTTTTAAGAACAGTTCAATTTATAAACTAAATCCTTGTATCAAGGTGAACTGTTATTGCTTAAGTCATCAGGAGATTCTACTGATCTTTCTGACACTTAAAGATTTAGATTTTTTAAAAGAGTTATGGCAACTGCAGAGGGATAATCTCAGAAAAGTTGGATATTGTTAAAGGAATGAAATTTCTTAAGTTCTTCCATTAATTAAGGTTGAAATCAAATGCTAGTCATATTTGATAATTAGGGAGTAATATGAATAGGAGTGAAGGATGAAGCAACAAGAGTTTTTGTTATGTATTAAGTGATTGCCAAGAGCCACTATGTAGCAGTTTTACATATTCTCATGGCCTAGGCTTACAACTACAAGTTAGGAGGAAGGAGGCCTTGAAGGAAGGAGACTGGAGTGTTGTGAACTAACTGCAATTCTTCCTCAGCTTTTGAGGACCCTGATAGTGCTGTGGATGATCGAGACAGTGACTACCGCAGTGAGACCAGCAACAGCATTCCTCCTCCCTATCATACCACTTCCCAGCCCAATGCCTCTGTTCACCAGTTCTCAGTGCCAGCCCGACTGCAGCAGCATCTGTTCCTTCAGGGTAGTTCTCGGGACTCCTGCAATGACTCCATGCAGAGCTATGACTTTGATTACCCAGAGCGGAGGGCCCTCAGGTGGGTACTATGGATGAAATTCTGTGTGTGTTTGTGTGTAGTCTGTCTGTCTCTGTGTAAAGGAGATAGAAAGCACTGTGGTCTCTGGAGTCTAAAGAACTGGGTACTAATTTGACCTCTGATGCTTACAATCCATTTAACTTTGGACAAACCAGCTAACTTCCCTGGGCCTCAGTTAATTTATTTGTTAAAATGAAAGGGCAGGACTAGAGAGCCTCCGCAGTCCTCTTAACCTCTCTATCCCACGTTCCTGTGAAACTTCATGCAGAAATAGGTCATCGATGGGAGGGATTTGGGAGCTATTACTGGAAATTAAGCTGGAAATACAGAAATGTCACCTTCTGAGCTACGGGCTTTATGTAGACTGTTTGGATTTGTACTTTTTCATCAAAATCTTTCTCTGGGAAGTTATTGAAAAAATACTCAAGACCTATACCAACACACCAAGTCATGAGGGTGGGAGGTAGACCCATAACTGTGCAGAAGGGACTGCATGTGGGTAAACTGACCATACTAGATCCAGCAGCATTTCTTGGAATTTCATTTGTTTAACAACGATCCAATTGAGTTAATCCCTTCTGTTTCTGAAATAAAATCTACTATCTGATGTTGTTATCCTGTTGTCCATCTTGCCACACTGCCATCAATGGAATAAAAATCATGACCCTCAGTCTGATGGGCAGCTTTCTCTTTAAGAGAATCATTCATTGGATTGCAGGCTGCCCTAGTTTAAGATCTTCTCTAAGGATCTTTCCAAGGGACTTTTTTCCCCCTGCCTGTCATAGAACTAAATTCTATTTCTTTGTAATCTAAGGACCCTCAACATGAAGTATCTCCTTGGAGTAAGCCCCCTTTTAAACTGTCTTGTATATATACATAAATATTTATTTGTTGTTTTCCCCATCATATTATATACTTCTTGAAAAAATGACTATTGAATGATTGATTAAATCAATTGGCCTTTTGGTTTAATTAGTTAGTCATTTGCCTGTGCTTTTAATTGTTCTTGAAAGTTTATTTTAGTTCTTGTCTCTCCTTCCAATGCTGATTAGGTCCACATTCACTGGCATTTCTTCCACTAAGATGACCACCAAACTTATGAACTCTTTCCTAATTTGGTGGAAGGGATGTTGGAAGGATGACAGTTCTAGTTGAAACTTGAGTCATAATACTTCTTCTCACACTTGGGACGCAGAGACATTTTGAAATAATATCTCTAACATTCAGTTTCTGCTTTCTTGGAACAGCAAAAACTTGGCTCCACAGATCTTCCTAATCACAGCTGAAGGAAATTCCTCCACTAATGGGAATCTACTGCATTCCTTCTTTGTGCCCAGCACTCTACTAGGTGCAGTGCAGGAGATTTCAGTCTAATAAGGGAGATAAGAATATACATAGAAAACTAATACAAAATACATCCTGATGAGTATGGAGAGAAAATATTTTTAAAGTACTCAGATTAATCAAGAGGAAAGTTTATTTCAAGTGAGGGAGTCATGAAACGACCACAACAAATTATTTACAACAATATGTAAATAAGTCTTGATTGATGACACATGTTAAAACCAGTGGAAATGTGTGTTGGCTATGGGGGTGAAGGGGAAAATAAAAACATGAATCATGAAAAAATAAATAAATAAAAATAAAAATCAAATGAGGGAGTCAGGGAAAACTTCATAAAAGAGGTTATATTTGAGGAGGGCATTGAAGGATAGAGAAAGCCTTTCAAAATCTGAAGTAAGTGGTGATAATGGGGAACAGGATGAATTCCAAGAATGGGCCACAGTCATGAGGAAATATATATATGTGGGAAAACTGAAACAGACAAGGCTAAATGTATTAGAATATACATATTGGTCCTAAAATGCATGAGCATAAGGAGTAATACTAGAAAGTGAAAGCAGTTAAACTTGTCTTATTCTGATCCAGGGGAAAAAAGAAAACCTACAAGGCTAAAGCAGTAGCAGGTGGTTTTTTGGAACAAGCATGCCAGAGAGAACAAAGGAGGTATGCAGCAGGAAGCAAGAGGGCATGTAAGAAAGACAGAATTCCGTCCTTGAAAGGCTCTACAAAGGAATGAGATTCTTTGCCAAAACTTAGCAATGATGACTCCAAAGGAGGGGGAGGGAGAGAATGTCTAACGGGTTCCTTGGCTCTTGGACTGTTAATTATGAGTCTGCTAGAAAAATAGTCCATTTATTAACTTTCAATGCTCATTATTTACTAGTTAATATTTTCAGATAACACAATTTCTATTAATCCCCTACAGAGAAGACTAAGTTGTATGAATTTCTTTTAGAGCTTGACCTTTATCTTTTTTTTTAACCCTTCCCTTCCATCTTAGAATCAATACTGTGTATACATAGGTATTCAACCTTTTTGCTTTTTAAACCTATCTCAGAAAACTCTTTATCTCATATCACAATTTGTTTCCTGTTCAGATAGCTTTAATTATTAGGAAATTTATCCTTACCTTGAGCAGAGATCTATTTGCTTAACCTCTACTCATTGATTATAATTCTGGGGATAGGCAGAATAAGTGATATCTGGTAGAATGCCACAGAGCTACCTCTAGGAGATTTGGTGCTCAGTGATAATCCAGGTAGGTAGATTTGGAGTTGAATAAATGATATGACCTAAAGTACAATCATTAATGGGTTAGTATCAGCTTGGGAAAAGAGCTGTACTACAGAGCTCCTGAAATATATCCTTGACCCTATGCTGAAGCATTTTTATAAGTGCCTAGGTTGCTGTCCTTTTTAGATTTGTGGTTGACACTGCAAAAATTGGAGGGATAGATAATTTTGTGACCTGTGAAATCTCATATTTTGTTCATCTTGTTTTAAGAGAATGCTGGTATTACAAAATGAAAGTGAATGACCAGTAAAGAAGACTGAAACGGGTCTTTTACTGTGATTTTTTCATATGCCAATTTATATATTCTATTGCTGATTAGCTCTGTGAGTGAGAGCACTATGCCATTAAAACAAGGGCATAGGTTTGATCTCTTCTTGAGCTAATTAGTTTTGTTATGTCCTCTGCCACAGACGAACCCTCTCCAGATGACTTACAAATGTGTACCTCTGATCACGAGAGGTAACAAATGAGAGCTAAAGGGTCTATACCAGTGGTTCCCAAACTTTTTTGGCCTACCACCCCCTTTCCAGAAAAAATATTACTTATTCCCTGGAAATTAATTTTTTTAAATTTTAATAGCAATTAATAGGAAAGATAAATGCACCTGTGGCCATCACCGCCTTCCTGGATTGCTGCACCACCCACCAGGGGGCGGTAGTGCCCACTTTGGGAATCACTGGTCTATACAAAAGCAGTTTAACTATCTGTGGCCTATTCTCAGTCTTTATCTAGCTTGACCTTTGGGCAGCTTCTAATTGTCGTTTTTTCCCACTTTTTCTTGGCTTTGAAGACATTATTCTCTCCGAGTTCTACCTCTCTAACCACTTGTCTTGAGCTTCACCTTCTTTTTGTTTTTTAATGTGGTTGTTTTCCAAGGGTCTCTCTGGCCTTTTTTGTTTATCTTGTTATACTCTCTCCTTTTCTATTTTATTCATTCTCAAGGATTCAAATACCAACTTTATACAGTAATTCCAAAATGTACATCTTCAGACTGGACTTCTCTTTCTTGGTTTTAATTTGCATCTCTAATTAGTTACAGGATATCTCCATTTGGAAATTACACTGTCACCTTAAACTGTATATTCCAAATTGAGATTATTAACCTCTCTGCTTAATCTTAGTCTTCTGCTTTTACTCTTTTTATCTATGCCACTAGCATTCACAATCTCTTCCGTGTAAGAAACCTTGATTCCTTCTTCTTCCTCATTTTTCACGGTTTTTTTTTTTTACCAAGTACTATTGATCTTTAAAAATCTCTTGAATTAATATCTCTCGAAATAACATCTCATGTTTCTTTTCTCTTCCCTTTCTCACTGGTAATGCCACAACATAGCTCCTATTAACATCTGTCAGGACAACAGGAATATAAAATCTATTGCTTCTACTCCTTCTCCCTCCTTCCTCCTGCTGCTGTTAGAATGATCTTCCTTATGCATGATGTAGGTATGTTACCCTACTATTAACATTTTTTTCTCTTATTTCTTATTAAAGTGAGTTTCATTTGCCTGACTTTTGAGACTCTCCATAATTTGACACTACCCTAACTTTCCATCCTAATCTCAATAACTTACTCTGTCAAATTAGTCTACTTGTCTCCCTCATATTTCCTGAATTCTCCTTCTATTCTTTTGCATATGCTGTTCTTTATGTCTAAATTGCCCTGATCATCTCTTTAGTTCTTATCTATCTTTTAAAACTCAAATTATATGCCTCTTCCTCCCTAAGTCCTTCCTTGATAATGCTCAACCAATAACCAATTTTTATATTGGGCCTTATACAGCACTTTGTTTTTTATAGTTTAAACACGAACTTACCATGTAATTGTATATTAAAATAATCTATGTCTGTCCTATGTCCCTAGTAGACTATAACTTCTGTGAAAACAGGAACTGTCTTATCTAAACATAGTATCTCCCCCAGTACCTCGTATAGTGTTTTGCATGTAGTAGTTGATTAAAAAGAATTTTTAAAAGAATTTGTTGAATGACTTCTGAAAACAAAATAGCCCTTTCCCATGTTCTATAGATAGTGGGTCAATTGCATCGTTTTCTTATTTGAAAGATGATTCATAGTCATAAAGGAAAGAACAAGGAATCTTGAAACATGTTATCCTATCATTATCTAAATCAAATAATGTTTATTCTCAATAATATTCTTCTTTAATTTCCATGAAAGTAAATTTTTATGGAATAATATACTCTTAACTCATTTAATAAAAATAAAATTATCCTTTATACATAAATTGATATTAAAAAGTGAAAGAGATCTTAAAGCCTGAAAACTGGAATGTGAAATTTCAGGGAGCAAAATTAACTGATATTCTGTTATATTTAAATATAAATTATTTCTCTTACAAATACTATACAATGTCACATGTTTATGATAACAAACATTAGTTAAAAAAAAAACTCACAAAGCACTCATGTCACAAAATCCTATGAAGTAAGTTTCAAAGTAGTATTACTTTAAAATTTTTTATTGGTATTTTGTTTTTAGGTTACTAATATTTACATTCAGACAAAAAATTTTATAGCCACTCTGTGAGAGGTCTCTTGTAAAAAAATAAAACAGTTCATTAAAACCAATAACCCAGGGACCTCGTCTGAAAGTGCATGTAATCTTTCACCTCCTGCCTCTTAAATTTTCTTAAACTAACAGAAATCCATTTTCTTTCCCTTCTAACCATGGGGAAAAAAATATAAAATTCATTTTGGTAATATTTAGAGTCAAGCAAAATAAATTCCTTTTATGGTTGTATACATGGTTATATATGACTTATTTTTCAATTTCAGTCCACCACTTCTTACCTATTTTATCATTAGATTTCTGAAATTATCAAAAGTTGTATTGATCATAATTCTTACATTTTTTGAAATTGTTTGCCTTATAGTGTTTTAATTGTTGAATAAATTGTTCTGGTTCTTCTTATTTCATTTTTTGTCAGCTTAAAAAAGTCTTCAGAACTGCTCATTTTTATAGTACCAATGTTTATTCTATTCATTCTAACTTTCTCCATCAGTTCATATAAGTCTTTCCTTTTATGAACTTTTTGGCTTTTTAAAATGAGCTATTTCCTCATTTCTTATAGGATAATAGTATTCCATCACATTCATATACTACAACTTATTTAGTCATTATTCAGTTGATGTGAAGTTACCTCAGTTTTGTAGTTTGTGAGGACATTTTAAGGCCTAAAGAGGTCAAGACACTGGCTCCAGATCCCAGAACACTAAATATTTGGCAGAACCGGTAATTAAGCATATCTCTTCTGATTCCAAATCCAGTATTCTTTATTCTGTATGACATTGTCTTAAATGTAGAGAAGCTATCAATACTACTTCTAGATGTGATTTTTTTGCATTAAAATAAAGCCTCATTTATTTGTGTTCCACTAATTGTCTTTTTTATATTAGGGAATGGAGTTGTGCCCAATATATTTTTTCATACAAGCTAAGGATAAATGGCCAGCACAGATTTCTAGGAAATCTTTAAAATACTTTTCAGAACTTTAATGGTTAGTAAATTTTTATTAATAGGTCACATACTATAATTAGACTTATGGTTAAATAACCAAAAAAATGCTTCATTCACTGAGCATTCATCTGAGAGGCCCCTAGGAATATGAATAAAGATTTCAAACCCTCCCACCTTTGGTCAAACGTCAGTTCCACAAGGTGATTTGTGAAGGATGTATCTTTTGGATTTCATTTATTAACTTGCCTCTTGCAGCCAACTTCCCTTCCTTTTATTTTGATTTTTAGTACAAACACTTGAAGAGCTTAGTGACTAATAACATTTCTTTTTACTCTTTTTTCTATTTACTTTAAAGACAATAGATTGTAGACTATATTGCCAGTAGGTGTCAATTCTTTTGTTGAATATAATAAGTAGGTATACTTCTTGGGATGTAAACAGTCTTGTATATCTGAAAAGTGGTTTAGACCTTAGCTGACAGCTTAAAAGCCATTTGTATTTGCAATTTATTTTGCTGTTGTGGAACGATTTAATAATATCCCATTTCTGATATGACTCTAGCTATTAACATGTAGCTTTCCAGGCTTCTTTATTTAGATTTCACAAAGAACAGGAGTGTATTAATATTAGTTTGTTAGAATATGACATTTCAGTAATAGTTTTTTGGGGTTTTCCCCTCCTGGTAGTGCAATACATATTTGGTAAAGTCTGTTTTATATTGACAGGCAAGGATTATTTTCATTATGTTTTTTTTTTTAAAGCCATACCGTAGGTCACATCCTGGGCTATATGGACTGAAGATTTACTTAGGCAAGAGGGCAGTGTGTTGGTGTTTCTTTAAACTCAGTCTTGTCTTTTATAATCATATAACTATTGATAATTCTTAAAACCAATGGATATATCATAGGTCTATTTTGGAATAATTAGCTCTAAGATTTTAAGCTTGCACATTTATTTTAAGCACTGACAATATAAGTTTATTTTGTTGTTTCAGTGAAAATGGAAAGAACTTTAAAACCCAGAGAATCAATGTGTGGCATAGATGAGCAAATTTTTCTTTTTGGTTATAATTATTTTTTCAGACTTAAATTATTCTATTTTACTTCATAAGAATGATACTGCTTTAGGAATTCTAATATATGTTTTCTTTGAACAGTATTTACAGTTTTATTCATTTTGATTGTTACGAATAAAATGAATGGCATAACTATTTTAGCTTTCTTATAAAGTAATTATTAAATAAACTTTTTTCCCTCCTTTTCATTCTTTGCCTTCCTTTCCCTTTTACTTTTCTTCTTATGTGCCAGACAAGATTCACTAGTTAGGAATGAAAAAATTAAGATCATTCCAGTTATCTCCAGACCTGAGGATGAAGAACAAGAAGACATATATGAGGATTTGGGAGAGCATCCTATAAAAGGGTTTTTAGAAAACAATCATCAGAACTGGCAAGAAAGAGCACTAAAAGAAATCCAGACCAAATCTAATGAAAAAGTAAAGTATAAGAATTGGCAAAAAATGGAACTCCAAGAGCAACAGAGGAAAGTTGGTATCACACCCAATTTTGATGTTGAGTCAGAAATACTTCCTGTTTCCAGATACCCTAAGGAATACAATACAATAGACAGGAGAAGGAAAAAGAAACTTAGATATGATAGTTATGAGGACAATGAAAGAAGCCAGTGTGATCATAGAAGCTTACAATCTCATGGTTCTATGTCTGGAGCTAAGGTATTAAGTAAATCTGAAACTAAAAATAAATTCTCAGGACATTCTAGTGCTGAAAAATACAGATTTTGCCCTTCTGAAAAGAGAAAACAAATTTACCCTGTTTTGCGTCCCTACAAAAATGGGCTTTTAGTTAAAAGTGGCAAGTGTGCCACCAAGTTGGAAAGCATTGAATATTCAAGTTCTTTTAAAGATTGTGAGAAGTTGATTAGGTTAGAAGAATCCAACACTGATTTTCCTCCTTTAGGGACTCCTGAAGAATCTGATAGCAGTGCTTCTGATGAACTGCATTATTCCCTCATTTCACGTGATAGGCTGAATAAACTAGCTTTACTTTCACAAACATTGTATTCATCAAATATCTGTCATTATGGAGAGCATCTTGAAAACTCTTATAAAATGAATCCAGTGTTCTCCCCACAAAGGGTCAACTGCGATGTCCAAATACATAAAATTAAAGGAGAAAACATGGGAAGTCACATGCAAGAGTTAGTACAGCCTTCTATTGAGGAACCTCAGGAGGAATATGTTGATACTATGGATGAGTTACAGTTTTTAGTGGAAACAGTGTCAGAATATTTAGCTGAGAAGGAAGAAGAAATCAACAAATTTAATTCTATTTCAAAAATCAAAACAAAATATAAAGATAATAGTGCTTTTGATACTGTAGATCAGAAACCACCAGTAGATCATATACCAAATTTGCCTACTCAGAAGAGTGGCAAGGACTGCAAAGTGAAGACTCTTCCCCTCCCCGAGTTGACTGGAGTGAAACATACAGTCAGCTCTTTGTTCAGTTCATTTACTGAAAAGATGGGCTCCGGCACAAAGCATCTTTCTGCTTCTGTGGAAAAGCTTGTTTCCTTAGTTCCTGAGAAGGCAGAAATCTCTTCCCAAAAGGAAAATAGTAGTTTATACTCTAGACCTGAAGTCAATTCAGATTTACCCAGCCTCGAAACAGATGGCCAAAGAGAAAGAGATCTTTCTATTAATTCTCCATTACTCTCTCAAACAAATGACAATGAAGATGTTGGCAGATGGAACACAACCTCAGAAAATGATTATAAAAATAGTAAGACTATAGCTTCAGGTCTTCAGGATTCATCAGAAAGTACTAAAAAGGACTCACCTTCCCCACAGACTCAGAGTTCACTCATCAGTTCTATTTTTAATATGATAAATCCATTAAAAAATTTTTCAGAAAAAGAAGAAACAAAAAAAGAAGTTGACCAGGTTATTCTAAAGGAAAGCCACTTAAGGCTTGACCAGGAGCCAGAACTAAAGGAGGCTACCTTAACAAATGACAATAGTTACAATGTTATATTAGATGTTAATTATAGAGACACTGTTGACCTGATACAAGTTCATCCATGTGAGGAATTGCCATCTTCAGGAGTAATCAATGAATTTCTAGACTCAGTTAGTTCTTCCTGTGTGAAAGAGAGCAAAGAAAACCTTTCAGAAGGAGAAACCTGTACATATGTGCCTCATCTTTCAAGTCAACAAGAAATATTTGCCAAAGATATACCAGGAGTTCCTTGTGAGTCAGAATGTAGAAATGAAAATAAAAGGAGCATAAATGAAGAGACTTCACCATCTTTAAAGTTAGGCAAAGTATCTGATGACAATTTTTTCCTTAGCCCATTAAAAAAATCCTTTAGTCAGTTTTTTCTTACTTCCCCTGAATCATCTTTAAAAGAAGCTTCATTTGGATCCATGGAAGTTCATCAGCCTGATGTTTTAGAAAACAATCCTAAGAAAGACAGACGCTCATTTTCCTTTAATGGGAAGCTACATATTCCTTTTTTGGGATCTCTTGGTATTTCTGAAAAGCAGCAGGATTTAAAGGAAAATGGAAGTATCTTTCATTCTCTATTTAAATTTGCTTCCACTGACACAATTTCAATCTCTCCAAATCAGTGTTGTCATGATTCATCATTAGTTGCTGCTGAAGAACCGAAAAGCAATTGCCTAGAAGTTTCCAAACACAATTCAGAAAAATCCAATGCAATTGAAACTATTTCCAATCTTCCAGATGAATTTAAGGACATACAAAAAATCCAACAAATTAAGCACAAACTAGGAGATGAAAATCAATGTGATAAAGATGTTTTGGGCATCCCCATAATTGAACCCAAAGAATACAAAGTTTCTAATTTTTCAGAAAGTAATAATTTAAATCAAACATTGAAAACTTCAACAGTATCAGATTCTTTATTAGTTTTAAATGCTGCCCTCTCAAAATCAACATCTGTCTGTGAAACTAGAGAAGACAAAGTAGTGGATGATTCTTCTAAGAAAAGCACAAGACAAGATCTATTTGATAGAGAGTTGAGATTTTCTTCTAAAAATTTGCTCAGTACAAAAGAATTAAATATGAGAAATGAAAGTCTCCATCAGAGAAATAGTTCTCCTGGTTTACTTTCTGGAATATTTAATTTTGCATCAAATGAAAATGTTGCAGATGGTAAACCAAATAGAGCAAAATCAAAGTGTCTAGGTTTCAGAAAATGGTTGGATAGAAGTAAGCATTCTAGCCTTGATGAAATGCCTGTGAACTCAGATGAGACTATCAGTCAAGAGAATCATGTTGAAAAGCAAGAGACTTCTGGCATTTTGAAAAGCTTCTTATCTTTACCTGAAAGGAAAGATAAAAGCATTCAAGTAAGTGAGCCTTTGGTAGATGAAAACCTTATGAGAACAAATAAACCAGATGAAAAGTACTGCATTTCTTCTGACTATCCTCTTTCCCATAGTATTCCTAGTGCTCAACAGGAAATCATGAAGAAATCTTTACTTAGGGACCAGTTTCCTCACCAAGTTCCTAGAACAAAACTACAAGAAAATTCAAGTGAGTTGAATTCATCTTTACTGAGGACTAAAATTATTTGTGCAACAAACTACTACCAGGCTTTCGAGGACATGAATAGTCCTTTGAGTTTTGAATGGAATTCTGGCATAAAAGCCTTCTCTGGAGATCTCAATGAAATCATGCAACCAGTTTATTATATATTAAATCAAAATGCCCTTCCACTAGCTGAGGTTTTCTCCTGCCCTCAGTCAGAGAGTTCAATAGTCAATCTTTGCCAAAAAGACCAGAATGCAAATATCTTGGAATGGAGAACAAATCTAGATGGTGTTGGCTGCAGTGAGTTGTTATATGAATCACTTGACCAGATAGCATTTCACGAAGACTATTCAGTAAAAGGGAGTATGTGGGCAGCTAACTCATTGAATGGAAACTACAGTCACTTCCCACTTTTTGAAGCTAATAATAAGTATTTACTTGAAGAATTGCCCATTGACTTAAGTAATTCTTCAGGTTATGACCAAACAGTGTGGACTGTAGTTGATCAAGAATCCATAAGAACGGATGAAAGTTTTGCATTTTTAAGTTTTGATTGTGAGTACCAGGAATGGTTGTCATGGCTTGAACATGGAATATGGTACCCATCAGAGGATGGGGAATATGGACATTATGTGTACAGTGATGGCCAGTATATCTACTTTCTGCTCACTGATTCTACTGGGCAATATATATATGTATATGGACCTGATTCTTCTTTTCAAGAGTATTTAGACTATGATTTCCAGATGAATGCCATATCAAATGCTATGTTAGATGATAACATGATTGCTCTATGTGGTTTCAAAGTCCTTCTTTGTGGTGAAGAGGAATCATCGTGGTGTGATAAGGAAAAGCCATTAGATGACTCTATTAATAAGCCTCTTGATTTGTCTATAGCATTGCAAAGAAGGGACAAATTAATGAATAAAAATTTTGAAACTTTTTCAGAAATGTTTGAGGATTCAATGTATTGCCAAAGTGATCAGCCATTAGACTTTTCAGGATATAAACTTAAGAAGTTCAGAGTAGCTTTGGGATGTGAAAAAGAAAGATCTGAAGATCTTGAGAACATCCTTGATCTGCGAAGTCAACCCAAAAGACTTAATAATTGGGATGTAAATGGAGATCCTCAGATTAGAGAGAAAAATAAAAGACAATCTGTAACTGAAAATACATTAGGTGGAAATTTGGGTTTCCTTAGACAACAGGCCTCCTCTAAACTAGCTGACCCTTTGGTTCTTTCTGAAAACACAACAACAAGCTCCCAGTACATAGAAGAGAAGTTGCCCACAAACAAAGTAACTTCTTTCTTTTCAACTTTGGGTGATTTGGTGGGGAAGACTTTGAATTATGATAAAAATGAGTCATTAGAAACTTCTACCATGAAGAAAGTTGATATACAGTTAGAACCAACTGAATTACCAAAGGATGACCCTTTAGTACCAAGTGGAGGACTATTTGCAGTGAGCTCAAAAACTGTGGAAGAAACTCCTTCCAAGATAGATCCAAAGAGACAAGCCATTTCTAATAATCAGAGTTCAGAAATTACTATAAATCAAAAGCAAACACCTATAAATAAGACTACTCATATGAAAACGCAAAGTTTGTTAGGATCAGTAAGCCAAGTAACTCCTGATGTTAAATCAGATGTAGATGATCATAAACTTATTACAACTGATCCTATTGTAACACCTTTTGGGTCACAGTTCCATAAAAATGAACAGAAAGAATATGAACTTCCTGAGATCCAGTCTTCCACAGAACCCGAGGCAACATTATTTAAAAGTGCATTGAAGCTTTTCAGTAGGGGAGAGGATTCTTCTGTAAATACAACAACTGATAAAATCCAGACATCTGGATTTTTTGATTTCTTTAAGACCCAGGCTAATAAAGGCAGTTCACCAAACCTGGAAAGTAATGGTAGTAAAGAAGGAAAGACACAATCTTCAGAAAAGAAAGAGTCTACAGGTATTTCATCTCTCTTTGGTTCCCTTGGGGATATTTTTAAAGTAAATGTGTCACCTTCACAGTCAGCTGAGAAAGTCTCCATTCCTTCAAGTACTGATAGCCAAGAAATGGTCATGACAAGCACTAATACCATGGAACCAGCCAGCCAGGATGATAGCACACTTCCTTCTACACCTGTTTCTTTATCAACGAAACCTAGGGCTAGAGTCCTGAGTAAACAGATTACTATCCATGACAGTGGACCAAAAGAGCCTTCAGGTGGAGAGACCCAAAGGAAGAATAGTACAAGAAAGGGGACATTCTTAGGAGATCAGCCACCAAGTCCAACTCCGTGTGTTAACCACCTTGAAAAATTATCCAAAGACTCTTCATTGGATCATGGTGATGCTGTATCTTCAGTGACAATGGAGGATCTAGGAGATAATCAGGAGTCTTCTGATTCTTTGGATGGAATTAGTTCAAAGAAGCAAGATGAGTTTTTTGGCAAGGAAGGGAGTTTTTCAGCCACTACAAACTCTACATCAAAGCCAGAGCTTCCAAAGAGCAAGAGTATATTTTCTTTCCTGACTGAATTGGAAAAACCTGGACAGAAAGCTTCTGCTACTAGCCCAAGTGCTAAATTTCAGGAAGGAGAAGGGTTACTTAAACTACCTTCCTTCTTTTCCTCTAGAGGCTCTAGCATTAAGAAAAGTGTCTTTCAGAATAACTCTAGTTTTGGTTTCTTTAACTTCTCTTTATGGGATGAAAAGCAACAAAATACTGTTGAGAAACAAAACCTTGTCAATGTAGCTCCAGTAACTTCTCAGC
This sequence comes from Gracilinanus agilis, assembly GCF_016433145.1. Taxonomy (NCBI): domain Eukaryota; kingdom Metazoa; phylum Chordata; class Mammalia; order Didelphimorphia; family Didelphidae; genus Gracilinanus; species Gracilinanus agilis. The sequence continues at coordinate 166,485,302 of NC_058130.1, forward strand.
CCTCTAAGCTGTCAAGTGTTTTTTCAGCCACCAGTGACAAAATGGATAGACAAGAATATTCAGATGGAAACAAAAATATCTCACACATGGAGGCACTACATGAGCAGCAGGAGGCTATCAGTGCTCTCCCCAGTAGCACCACAGATGCCACCCTTGATGTGGTCAAGTGTAATGGAGAAACGAAGACCGTTTCATCAGATTCCCTATGTTTAGGTTCTTCAGTCCAGATTGTCCAGGCACAGAAAGATGCTACTTACGCTCCAGAACTTCAAGAAACAGAGAAAATATTCCTTATTGACACAGAAATTGCAAAAACCCTTAAGGAAACTACTTATGAAAAAGATTTGGGTCAGAAAATCTCTACTAGTGATCCCTTATGTAATTCTTTTTCGTATGGTAGCCACATATCTGAAAGCCTAAATGATTCTACTAACATTCAAAGAAATGAGAGTTTTACAGGGGACCAGTTGAATTTGTCAAAGAAATTGCTCAAACAAGGAACTAACAATGATAGTTTACAGCAAGACCTTAAGCCAATCCCTTTCTCTGATCAGTCTACAAATGCATTGGATTCACAGAGCAAACCTATAGAAGTCACAGAAGAAAAGTCAGTCCTGGATTCTTCAACAGAAATGTTTTCAGGATTCATAACTAAAATGAAATCTTTCTCTGGGAGGATGAGTGAATCTCCCAAAACATTCTCTGGACTTTTCTCCCCATCTCAAATGACAGGAGGAGCTTCTCAGTTTACAAAGAAAAGTTCCTTTTTTGGTCTTTCTTCTAGTACATCATCTCAGACCTTCACAGGAGACCTGTTTAGCATATTCAAAGGTCCCAAGCCAGAGACTCATGAGCAAGATTCACATTTCCAGGTGAGTTCCCAGCTTCCAGACAAGTATCCCAGAGAAACTGTGGATTCAGTATCCAAAAAGGAAGCTACGAAAGAAGAAAACACAGAAACTCTTCCTTTAGAATCAGCTATCAGTGACCCTGAAAGGGCAGAAGTCAATGAAAAGGCAGAAGCTTTTGCACATGACTCTAAATTGAAAATGGAGATGAAGGAAAATAAAACTCTTTTAGTTGAACCCAAAGAACCTGAGTTAAATACTTCTGATACTTCTGTTTTGAGAGATGATGCTCTTATGAGAACTTTGTCTCTGACTAATGTAAATGAGAATGAAGCATTGAAAGGTACCGATGTGGAGCAAACATCAAAAATAGAGAATACCTCAATTAACTTACAAGTGAATACAGACCCTGCCTATATAACCACCTGTACTCCTCTTCTAGAACAGGTACTCACTGATGTTTCTGAGCCTTATCTAACTCATTCTTTTGAGCATGTGTCAGACATGCCAGTTGCTCAGTCAAGTCAAGACTTATTAGAGTCATGTTTAAATAATATATCAAAAACTGAACTTATTTATGATGATCAGGCAGAAGTGAATTTGTATCCATTCTGCCCAGATAGCACAGCAGAGACCAAAGGACATCTGGAGGAGCAATTAGAGATTTGTGCCATCCCAGAAGCAAAAGAAGATATTGGGCAGTGCCTTTCTTTGAAGAACCTAACTACTGCTCCCCCAGAAACAAGCCATCAAAAATCTAGATTTGATATTCCAAATGTTCCCAATTTGCCAAAGTTTGATTTCCTGTCCTCTGCTACAGATCATAGGAAATCACTTGGCTCTTTCTTTTCTCCTTCATCTTCTTTTGGGTCTGGAGCATCAACAGAGTCTGGTTTCATGTCAGGTCTTAAGAAGTTCTCAAATCTATTTGAAGGAAGTAATGAGGAAAAAGGGAATGCAGTAGATAGTGGCCTAAAGCTAGGATTTGGAAAGAAGCTAGACATTCCATTTCCATGGCAAAAAGAAAACAAGGAGAGTACTGGTCAGGGAGCTCCAGGGACCCCAGTTTTCAGTATTCAAGGCCATAGCCAAAGTAGAGAAAACATGGCTACAGAGTCTCTTGATATACCTGGGAATAATGTTGAACCAGCTATATCCTCCAACCATCTGGAGGTCATGCAGAATGCATACGCCAAAGACATTTCAGAGTCTGAAGTGATTAATAAGAACCAAGAAATTCCAGTGTCTGAAGTGCATCATCATACTGGAAATATCATATCTTCTTCCATGGACACCATAGTTCAAGAAGGCCAACTTTGTCCAAAGTTGGAGCTGCCTCAGCAGAAGGAAGAGCAAGAGAAAGAAATTGTGCCTGACAAAGGACTTCTTACCAGTGGTGACCCCCCATGCACACCTCACCTGACAACATCAAAGGGAATCATGGAATCAGGGACTCAGAAAAGGCCTGTTCTCATTGAGAGCATAATAAATGGTTTCAAGCAATTGACCATTTATAATGCCAGTGACATAGAAGTAGACCTAGGACCCTGTGTTATCATTCACAGTCTTATATTATCCTGTGTATTTTTTAGTGTCTATGTTTAATGTTAGAGGTAGGTAGAATAGACAGTTAATGTGTCAGCTTCTACAGCTTGTTCCCTTTTCACTTGTGTTGTTTTCGTGTTAGCTTATCTATCCCATCCCCAATGGGGCTGTGCTCCTGGGTGAACAGTCTTCAAGAGCTTAGTCATTTACTCATTTGCCTCATTTACTGGTTTAAAAGAGTCTGTTGCTAAAGAGTCTTACTCTGATGCTTTGGGGGAAAAATCTGTACTGCATAATGAGTGGAAAATGGGGTCAGGGTGAATGACAGGGAAGAATATTACCAGGAAAAAAAATCAAGTATTCTATATGAATAGCAATGAATTATTTCTTTGAATCTAAGCTACTTAACTAATTTTTTCCTTGCTCTGCTGTATTTTGGGGACAATTTAAATTTTTTTTTCATTTTTAAGTCTTCTGAGGTGCTTGATCCAGTGGCAATGAAGTGCTAGACACAGCTAGATATAATGTATAGAAAATAAAAACAATAATAATTAACATTTATATAGCACTTTAAGATTTACATGAAAAAATGTATACTCTACATTCAACTCAGATCCCTCAGCTGCTTAGATCTATGTATCTCTTTCCCTAATATCATCCTTTGGTTAGGGTGGTGGACCTTTGATGTCCTTTGTCTGGCTGTCACCACTGTTGGGACCAAGGAGGATAATAGAGCTCAAGAGAACTCACAGGCGAGCTGGGTCACCTCTACTCACTGGCCTAGACTACTGTCTTCCCAGCCAGTGGTACAAGAGATAGATTTGTCTTTTGATATTACTATCGCAAGTTAGCCTAGGATATTGTTCATACCTTCCAGATTTTTCTATTTCCTTTTCTGTGCTGCCCACCTTGCCATTTGTTCACTCTGCCAAACTCTTAGCTTCCTTCAGTTGATATAATTATCTCTTGCTGCACAAGTAGATTGCATGTGGGGAAATGTAGGAATGAAGTGTAGAGGAAGATGATATGGATGATAGCTCTAGGAGTAGGGATAAGGCTATAGGGCAAGGAGATACACAAGTCTGCTCCAGGAATACAGACACCTGGTATGATGCTGCCTTTAATAATGGAATAAGCCTAATTCATCTAAAGATGAAACATGTCCTTACAAATGGTTGAGTGAGTTACTGTAGAATGCAATTTGTCATGGATATGTATTTGTGTTTCTTCCTCTGGGGTCGAGTATAGTTGTTTTACTTAATAAAACAAGATCGTTAACTTTTGGAGTTTCTATGGTCCTGATCTTATTCTTTCCATAGCTCACCTCAGGCTGTGGCTGATAGAAGAATGAGTAATGCCATTTGCCTGTGGTTAAAATAAGAATTAAGTATTTACATGTTCAATGGTGAGGAAAGAGAAAAGGGGGACTTTAATAAAACAGAAAAGTTGAAACAGTAAAAATTAATGTAATATTAAATCATTCCATTTCCAGTGTTCTAACCCACTCTGTGGGAATTGAAAAATAAATATAAAATTACATTCATGACAGCCACTAGATAAAAGTTTCCTGAGAAGATTGTGTGGTAGTAAGAAATTTTTAGGCAAAAATGCCATACTGTTTTAAATAATTCTTTATCTCATCAATAGAAATATAATATGCAGGTAAGGTAGTTCTTGAAACTGGATACAAGGCTGATGTTAAAGCTTTTGGAAAACCCAGGAGTCAACTCCATTTTGTGTTTTTCCTCTACTGTAATTTTTGTTAATTAGAAAGTAGTTCTACTAGACTATAAGGTCTTCCTTCTGAGAACCCTAATGCGAAATCCCCAATGCTACCAAAAGAAGCAGCATTTTCCTTAGTGCCTGGGCACTAGTTTATATCCATTTCCTTTTTCCTCTTTAACTTCTAACTTGCCTTTGCCTCTCTTCTCACAGCCCCACTGGAAGTAGTAGGTATGGTTCCTCCTGTAATGTAAGTCAAGGAAGCTCACAGCTTAGTGAACTGGACCAATATCATGAGCACATTCATAGCTCAGAGCAAGATGATGACCACCGAGAAAGGGACTCAATTCATTCCTGCCACAGTACTGGAAGCTACACAAAGGATAGCCAACCATGCTTTGGAGAACAGGAGAAATTGCTGGAGGGGACCAGTGAAACCGAGAAGGGAAAAGCTTGTGAACCAAAGGAAATGGTTAAAGAAGATAAAACATCTCATCTTCCTCTAGAACTGGAGCCACATAAAAGTCCCCAGGAGAGGTAGGTGATTTTTACCTTGAGGGGACTTTTCCAAGCTTACAGATTTGGGTCCACCATGGCAAGATGATTCTTCCCTTTCTCCCTACCCCACCCCTCAAATCAACCTGGTAGACCAGCTATTGGTGAGTCCCTTGTTGGGATGCTGCAGTTCCATAGGTGGTCAAGACTCAAGGTTAGCAATGCCTTCTTATGTTGGCAGGACCTGATCTACCTCAGCTTTACTTCTCTGGTTCCAAAACTGTCCCTAGAGCCATTAGATGTGAAAAACAACTCCTAGAAAGTAAAAAGAGCTTGACCACATTTGGCTGCATTTTGAATTATTTTTATGGATTCAAACTCTGAGTGTACTGGAGGCCAAATGACTCAGGACAGTCATTAAAAGTCATTCGGGGGGGGGGGGCAGCTGGGTAGCTCAGTGGATTGAGAGCCAGGCCTAGAGACAGGAGGTCCTAGGTTCAAATCTGGCCTCAGACACTTCCCAGCTGTGTGACCCTGGGCAAGTCACTTGACCCCCATTGCCTACCCTTACCAATCTTCCATCTATAAGTCAATACACAGAAGTTAAGGGTTTAAAATTAAAAAAAAAAAAAAAGTCATTCAGCGGGGCAGCTGGGTAGCTCAGTGCATTGAGAACCAGGCCTAGAGACAGGAGGTCCTAGGTTCAAATCTGGCCTCAGGCACTTCCCAGCTGTGTGACCCTGGGCAAGTCACTTGACCCCCATTGCCTACCCTTACCACTCTTCTGCCTTGGAGCCAATACACAGTATTGACTCCAAGATGGAAGGTAAGGGTTTAAAAAAAAAAGTCATTCAGAAAGTTTTTACTGAGTCCTCATCCAGAAGAGGATAATAATGTATTAAGCAATTTGGACTTATAAGAAAGAAAATAGAAAGCTTGACCTTTTAAAATCCATATAGGAGCTAAGCCCATAAATAGTGCATTGCCACTGCCAGGCAGCATTAGTCAGTTGGGTAGCCAGGAGTAGCTGACAGGTGGTGGAGGGGGGGTGGTGGTTGAGGGTGACTAAAATACTTGGTATTTTGAAGCAGAACAACATACTCTGTCCAGCCCTCACCTTGGGTCCTGGAACAACAAAGACTGGTCACTTGGCAAATGAATGTATGAAAGATAATGGCACATCTTTCATATCCCAAAGCTAACTCTAGTTTGCGGTACTTTTCCAGAAAGTCAAAGCTGCCTTTTTTTTCCCTCCCTCCCTCCCTCTTTCTGTTTTGTGTCCACACTTTGTGAATATTTACCAGACAGGGATGAGGGAGAAACTCTGGAGGCTAAGCTTTTGGAAGTTCCATCAAGTAAGGGCCCACATTTGGCTTAGACCAAGTAATTTAGCCTTATTTTGAACAGTGATAGGGGACTGAAGTAGGGATAGATGTTTCTATGGCTGGATGCTAGACAGTTCTCTGTTATCTCAAGGCTTGGAGGAAAGAGGTGAAATACTCCTAACTAAATATTATGTATTATCAAATATGACCACATAATCTGGCCTAATATAAGGTAGTCATCTCTGCTTAGAAGATGTTTAGTTATCACCATAGCTTGCTCCACAGAAAAAGTTCTTGAAGCTTGGAAAGTTTTTGCTGTGACTCAGAGAAAGTTAATGGTAATAATGTGGTCTCTTAATCCTCAGCTCTGGGACTCTGAGTTTAGGATAAGTGTCAGCTACCTTTCCAGAGATTCTGAGATTGGTTGTTCTTAGTCAGGGGAAAACATTTCACTGAGAATTAAAGAAATTAGAGAAATTCCCTGGTTGAGGAGGAGGTTGAGTGAGGATGCAAGGGGATTAATGACAGGCTCTTCTGATCTATATTAACAGCTTCAGTTCCTGGGCTGCCATCTCATCACCCATGGCATAAGTTGTCACCCTTCAGTCTGGTATTTAGTCTACAAATAGTGATTAAGAAAGGACTGGAGGTAAAAACAATTGATAAATAGTAAATTATGCAAAGAGCCAGATGAATATTGCTATTCAATTTTGGATGCACCTTAGTTGTATTTTTGTTTTGGGGGATAATCTGTTTTTAAAGGAGCTTTTTTACCTTTATTCCAAGTTATCCTGAAGAGAATCATTCTTCACCATTTACCCAAGCTAGAGCACATTGGATTCGAGCAGTTACCAAAGTCCGGCTCCAGCTACAAGAGGTAGGGAAGCTACTGGTGTGGTATGGATTAAAGCTATTCATGATTTGTGAATGAAAGGCTTATGGCACTCATTGATGAGCATTTCTTGGTGAGGATGTTGGAGAATAAGAAAATTGTTATTTTTATTAGGCTGCTTCCAGGAGGACTTGGTCAGAAAATGGAGACTTAAGGAGCCATAACACTTGAACTAGTTTTTAAACACCGCCCCCCCCCCCTGTTTTGGGGTAGCAGGATATTAGTTCTCTTCTCCTTATTATTGAATCAGGAAACTAAAATGAAAATAATATGGAGATGAATTGAAATTCTCACCTTCATTTATCATAATTGCTTACTCAGATACCCTCAGTTCAATGGTTCAGATTGCAGCCCATCCATTCATGTGTATCTCTTGTTCATATCCTCATGCATAAGTGTGAGTCTCTTCCAATGTGTGAGAGATTTTCCTTGATGTCCAAATGCATGTTGAAATCTGGGCTAATAGATATTCTTTGTAGACTTGTATTTCCTTTGTTGAAGGTCAAGGCAACTCCTTTGAAGGAGAAATGGCACTAGAGAGGACAAAGATGGGGAAAGCAGCCAGATTGTACCAAGTATATATCAAGGAAATCATGCTAAAGGCAACAGAATTAAATAAGGCATTGAGGAAGAGAAAGATCTCAAAAGTGTAGGAAAAATCACAGACATTATTGTTATCATAAAAAGGTCTAAAATAGCATAAGTAATTACCATCCTATGTGCCTCCTTTACTTTCAAATATTCCGTCATGCTTGTTATTTATGATAAAGCCTTAGCTTTGGTAGAGCAAATTACAGAACCATATAGATTTCTTAACAAGGATATTCAAAATATGACAACAGAAATAGCCCTGTCCAGTGATTCTCTTATAATCAACAAATGGGTCATACATAAAACAGGGGGATAGATGCATGCTTGCCCAAAATGTTTGCCATTGTAATGGAGGAAATACAGTGCTGAGTCCAGGTTGAAGAGAGATTTCATATGGAGAAGAAAATCTTTCAGATGCTCCTGTTTGCATGTGGCATTGTACTGATTGTATCAGTGAAGAAACTACAGATCTTCCTGCATAAGATTTGTAAACACTTGATTGGTTTTGGACCAACTATTGTTGGTTCACAAAGTTGGACTCTGCAAGACTCCCTAAATCAAGCCATTTAAAAAATGTATTGGGGGCTAAACCTTATTGACTTACTTCCTGATGATGGATCATGAGCATTTCTAAATCTGTTTTCTGTCAGTCTCCTTTTCTAATTTAATTGTTTAGGAACCAAGACTTTACAACTGGCAATATTTGGTTATAGTAAGGCAACAAGCTCTTATTTTTGTTTTTTTGTTTTTTAATAAAGTGAGAGACCTTTCTTATATCCAGTGGCAGATCTGAAATCTTTAGGAATGTACTTCCTTTAGAAATAGTCTGACATTTTTCTCTGAACCAACAAGTAGCAGTTGTCACTACTCACAATAGGAGAAGAGATCTGTGGAAGGTCTCTGAAAAAGACATGGTTGTCTATCATATGATTATGGAGCAGCAGGGCCCTTTTTTCTAGGCTGGGATGTGACTGAGAGCTTGGACTTTGTTGCTAGCTTTTAAAAAATGTTGAAAGACTTTTTTTCCCCCATGACTTGCCTTACAAAAAAAACTGTATCTTGCTAAATCAGGTGTATGTAAACTCTCTGTTTTAGTATTCATTGACTGGAGATCTTGAGCCCCAGAAAGCATGGGGGAGGAATGTCTTTATGAAGCCCATAGCAAGACTGAGTTGCTTTCTGTTTCCAAAGAAGCTATCGAAGCTTTGTTCTCAGTTTAGAAGTTTAGTTTGCATAGTGGCTGGTGAAATGGACTGGAAGTCTAGAAATGTGGGATCCTCTTCCTGTCACTGTGTTTTTGTTTTGGCAGTCTTCCACATTTGGACTGCTTTCCCTACCTACTTTTACAAACTCTTGAAATTTGTGCTTCATTCTAGGACTCAGTTTAAGTACCACCTTCTGCAGGAGGCTTTTCTTTTATAGAGCTTCTTCCTCTAAACCCCCTCTAATTGCTAGTGCCTTCCTTTCTAAGATTATTTCATAGTTACTTTGTAGGTATCTTATATGTACATACTTATGTATAAATTATCAGTGTCTTTAGAATCTAAGCTTCCTGAGGTCAGGGACTGCTTAACTTTTGACTTTCTTAGCACAGCTTCTGGCATGTGGCAGGTGCTTAATAAATGTTTATTGACTGATTAGTTGATTCAATATAAGATATCTGAGCTGTGCCCTCCTTATAGTTTCTGCAGTATTTTGCAGTGAAATTGCTAATATAGTATAACAAAATTGTTATTGTAATGTTGCAGTAAGTCTGACAACAATCCAGAACTTTTTACCTTCTGCTTCTAGGGACTTTGATCAATCTCTAGACTCCCTATAGAGTTCCTAGGCTACTCCACCTTCTCTGTCTTGAACCAAATCCTCCTGGACCAATCTTAGTTGCATTCAATACTTCTTCTACCTCTTCCCCTTCATGCCATGTTCCTAGAACATCTCTAGATGCTTTGCTCAAATCCTATATTCTGGTGTCTTTGTATACTAGGACTTCTAGTCCTACCCTTTGCATCTTTGTTCCCTACGTTGACAGTCCTATGGCCTCCACTTGCCTTGGGCTACTCTAGTTATTTGATCTGGCCTGACACCCTAAATATCTCATGCCTCTAATCTCCAAAGTTGTCTTCTTTATTTGGTTCCATTTACTTTGGCCCCAAACCATTCCCCAGGCCTCCTCTAAATCTAGTGCTGCCTTAACCCTGCTGCATGGTAGAGTACTTAGAGGTTCCAGCTCTTGGCTAGCACTGTGCTTCATTCCAGCCTTGCTTCCCCTTTGCGTAGGACTGCTTCAGTTATTCTCCCCAGGTATTTGTAAGTAACCACCCTCATCCCTCAAGGAACATATATGGCCTTAACTACTCTTTTTTCTATTGATTTCATTAAACTGTCTTTTTGTAGAACTGAGCAATGGTAGACAAAGTATACTATACAAGTTATCCTGAGGAGAATGACTTACAGCCTTCTATTGGTTTTGTGACTACAAAGTGCCAGAGTAGTTGGTAGTTTGCTCTAGATGTAAGAGTATATTCTTCCAAGAAATTATTCTGACCTTCCTTCCTGCCCAATCAAATGATAGGTTGCATTTGGAGCTATTGAGCTGGCCCCACACCATCAGCTGAAGTGGAAGGGGCTTCTGCTTGGGTCTAGTGCCTTTCCACCAGACATCTCCCACCCAAGAATTCTTTACCTCCTGACACTAAAAATAAACACATACATCCCTGACAGCCACCCAGGATCTCTTCCTTAGTGACCATGTGGACAAGTACTGTTTTTGCTTTTTCTCTTTTCTGGGTGTCAACATCAGGAAGTGGCATTTGAGCTTAGTCTTTAAGAAAACCAGGAATTCTAAGAAGTAAGGAGAAATTGTATATGAATTCACATGTGAATCCTTTTCATAGAAATCCTGTGAAAAGAGAGATGGGAAAATGGCATTTTGAGTTTGGGGAGTTGGTCCCTTTAGTTAAAATACATTATATATATATGTATATATATATATATATGAATATATCAAAGAGAATAATAGAAAATGAGTCTGGAAAGGTAGATGAGAGCCAGATTGTGGCGAGCTTTAAATGACAGGCTTTTTATCCTAGACTCAATAGAGAGCCCTTGAAAAGTTTTAAGTAGGAAAGTGATAAGATTAAATCACAATTTTAGGAATATTCATTTGGCAGTTGTGAAGCAAGGAAACTATTACAGTATAGTTGTCTAGGCAAGAAGTAATGAGGACCTGAACCTGGATAGTGACTAACATCATGGATATGAGAATGCAGATCCAAAAGATGTTGTGATAACATTGACAGAATTTGGCAATTGATTGTATATTGAGAATGAGGGAGAATGAGTCAAAGATGACTTAGGTCATGAAATTGAATAACTGTAAAACTGTTAGTACCCTTGCCAGAAGTAGAGAAATTTGGAAGAGGGATTTTTTTGGGGGGGAAATATAATGAGTTCCATTTTGGAACCATTAAATTTGGAATGATGAGAAGACAAGAGGTCCCCTCATAGTGCAGTGGGATATGTGCTAGGTTTCAAGCCAAAAGACCTGGCTTCAAATCCCATCTAAGCCACTCACTACCTATATAACCTTGAGCAAGTCATTTAACCTTTATAAGCCCAAGTTTTCTCCTCTCTGTAGCCCAGGTGGATATGTCTAGCAGTTGGCAATATGGTGTTGGTTTTCAGGAAAGAGAGAAGAACTGGATATCTGTGTATAGATGAAAATTGAATGTATGAGATCTGATAAAGTCTCTAAGGGAGCCTGTGGATTAGAGGTAGAAGAGATGTGAGGCCAAGAGGGAGCCCTGGAGACATCTAGGTGAAATGGGCAGGGGGATGCATGATGATTCAGTGCAGGAGACTGTAAAGAATTAGGCAATAAGAAATGCCACAGGAACCAAGGGAGGTGAGACTATCTAGGAGAAGGGACTGGTTAGCAGTGTCAGAATCTGCAGAGAAGTCAAGTAACTTGAGGACTAAGGGAAGGTCATTGATTTATAAGTTAAGAAATCATTTCAATTGAATAGTAATTTGAAAGCCAGATTACAAGGAACTCGGAAGTGAATAGGAGGTAAGAAAATGGAGGTAATGATTGCAGATTATTTCTAATAGGAAATTGGTTGTAAAGGGAGAAAAGATATAGGGTGATAACTTCAGGGAATGAGAGGGTCAAGCAAAAAGTTTTTTTATTTTTATAATAGAATTTCATTTTTTTTCAATTACATGTTGAAACAATTTTTGACAATTATTTTCTGACATTTTGCAATTCAAATTCTCTCCTTTTTTCCCTCCCTCCCATCATTTCCAAGCTAGTAAATAAATAATCTAATATAGGTTATATTGGTGCTTTCAAAGCAAAAGCTTTTTAAGGATCAGAGAAGCCTGGAGATGTTTGAAGGCAGCAAAAAAGGAATAAATGGATATAGAAAATTAAAGAAGAAAAGAATTATGCCCTTATTAAGTCCCTATTAAGTGTCATGCATGATGCTAAGCACTTTATAAATATTATTTCATTTGATCCTCACAACAACTTTGGGAAATAAATGCTATTATTATCCCTAATTATATGGTTGAGAAAACTGAGGCAGGCAAGTTAAGTGACTTACCCAGGGTCACACAGCTAGTGTCTGAGATCATATTTGAAATTTAGGTCACCCCAATGCCATATCCAGTACTTTTTCCATGTCCATGTAGCCACAAGAGGGGGAATGACAAAAAGACAAGCTCCCAGAAGATTCAGAAGCAGACCAGGTAGAGAGAAGAGTTAACTTGGCAAGGAAAAGGGTCCCTTTCCTCCTCAGAAACTGGAGCAAAGGAGGAGAAAATTGAGGAATGGTGTAGAAAGGCTTTGAGGTATGATAATTATGAAGCAATTGCAGCATATGGCTTCTATTTCTTTAGTCAAGTAGGAAACAGTCTTCTGCTGGGAGGAAGAGAAGGTGGCATGGGGAGCTGAAGAAGCTAAGTGAAGGTCTGGAATGGTTGCAGTGAACAGTGTAATAGCCAGATTAGGTGAAACAAAGGATTGCTTTGTAGCATGGAGGGCTCAGGTGAGATAAGTTACTATTTTTCATATGAAAGTGACCCAGATGAATAACTTCCTCCAGGTAGATGATCATCCAAGTGGTTCTGAATCCTCCTAACTGTACTCTTCGTTTTGTCCCAAAGGACATTATGAGAGACATGTTAAATGTTTTGCTGAAATTCAGGTATCAGCCAGGTGGTTTAGTTATGTATGACTCTTGTGACCTATTTGGGGTTTTCTTGGCAAAGACACTGGAGTGATTTGCCATTTCCTTCTCCAATTGATTTGACAGATGAGGAAACTGAGGCAAACAGGATCAAGTGACTGCCCAGGGTCACAGAACTAGTGTCTGAGGCCAGATTTGAACTCAGACTGATGGTTCTTCCTGATTTCAGGTCTGGCCCTTTATCCACTGTGTCACCTAGCTAGTCTTAAAATATCTTCCTGACCTACTAGGCTGTTAACTCTGCCACCAAAGAAAGTAAAATTAGTCTGGAATGAATTGTATTTGAACCCAACCAGTTTTTAATATAATAATGGGTTTTAGAATTTTGCCATGAAATAATGCTTATTAGCCTATAGCTTAAAGGATCTACTTTCTTCCTCTTTTTGAAGATCAGGACATTTGTCAACCCTTGTCCTATGACTTCTCACCTATTTTCCACAACTTTTCAAGGATTATTGATATTGACATATGAGTTTGTTTAGTACCCTGGGTTAGGTGATGAACTCAGGGAAGCCAGCTAGTTGCTTTTCTCTATGATCTCATTTATCACATGAATGCTACATTCAAAAACAAATCAAAACCTGAGATGATCAAATTTATGCTTTATAACTATGGCAGCTGTGTGGATGGATAGATTGAATCAGGGATACCAATTAGGAGACTAATGATGAGGACCTGAGCATCTTACTTCCTTTTTAGCCGTATTTGTTCTGTACTTCCCATTCTAAAGATCATTCCCTGTTGGCAGAGAAAAGCAAGGAAAAAATTTTTTTATCCCATCCCCAACACCATAACATATCTAAAACAACCCTGTGTATGATCATTCATTGCAAACTTCAGCTTTCTCTTGATTGCTGCATTTGTGAATGCAACATGCTAGAGAAGTAGCTTGTTCTAAGTGTCAGAGTGTTCTTCCAAGGAACTCTTCTGGCCTTTGTTCCTGCCTGTTCAGATGATGAGTAGAATACTGAGCTGGCCCCTCTCCCTCAGCTGAAGTAAAAGGGTCTTTTGTGGGAGTCGAGTGTCTCTTCAGGGGTATTTCCCATCCAAGAATTCTTTACCTATTGATATTGATGCTGGACATGTATATCCAGGCCTGGCCCCCAGGATCTTTTTCTTGGTGACTCTGTGAAAAAGCACTACTTTGGCTTGTTCTTTTGCCTGAGTAGAGACCTCAAGAGGTGACATCTGAGCTTAGTCTTTAAGAAAGCCAGCATTCTAAGAGATAAAGAGAAGCTGTAGGTTAGGGACCAAGTCATTTATAGAAGATGAAAGCAAAGTCAGATAGGGGAAATAAATTCCAAAAAACTGATATTATCCTATAGGATAGCTAGGATAGATAGGGACCTTAGATATTATCCAGTACTAAACACTCACTTTACAAATAAGGAAACTGAGGTCCAGAAAGTTTAAGTGCCTTGCCCAGTGTAACACTGAGGAGAAACAAAACTCACACCCAGTTACTCTGGCTCCAAATTCAGCACCCATGAGTCAAAATCCAGCAATTTAAGAAACGGAAGTTGGTTAAAGGTTTTTTTTCATGCCCTTGTCAGTCACGCTAGACTCTTTTTTTCCTCATCATTTTTTTGTGTCATTAGAATTTTATTCTTGATAATATAATATCCCTAGTAAGCTCTCTTCCCATGAAGAGGCTTAGATTTTATGATATTACACCAATCCTTTTCAGATTCAGCAAACCTTATTAATGACCTACTATGTCCCCTGCTTTGTGCTAAATTCTAGAGATATAATGGCAAACATGAAATGCCCTGTCCTCTCCAAAGAGCTTACATTCTATTTGAGAAAAATAATATATCTAAAGAAAATTAAGTACAAAATACATACAAAGTAATTTTCAGGTTAAGGGCACAGGTCTAAAATGAAGGGGAAATTGTTCATAATGGAATAGCGGTTCCAGAGCACGTAAATAGGGCAGAGTGGAATAGGAACAAAAGAAGTATAAGCTATACTGAGCTTGCTTGAATTACAAATTTTTAATAATCCTTTCCTCCAAAGTCTAGAGTATACATCACACTTTGCTCAGGATTATATATCTTATTAAACTTGAAGATGATATGGTTATTGCTCTTAGGTTCTGATCATTTCTCCTCTGACAATTAGTTCATCCTTATTGGTTAGATTAAGGTCAAGAATATAATTTTCCCTGGTTGTTTCCTCTACTTTCTGAAGGATTAAAAGAGCATTGAGGTGTGCCAAAAAGTGTTTTTGTCCTTTCAACAGACAGTGAACTCCAATAGATATTGGGATGACTTTCCCCATCACCATTCTCTCCTCCTCTGCCAGTTTTGTGATTTGCTTCTGCATCTCATAATCCAAGTTCCTCCTTCTGGCATTGCTGGGGTGGTAGTGGGATGTCTGTAACATACCCTCATCAAAATGTAACTTATGTTTCTTACTCCATTACTGCTTTTCCAGATATCTCCTCCTGTGCCTCCTTTTTCTGGCAAATGGATTTTTAATGCAGTAGTGTGGAATGCCATGCTACTACAATACCCCTTTTGTCCAATCAGTATTAGTATCAAGGCAACACTTAAAAGTTCACTTATATAATTTTGCATTAGTTATGAATCATTTTCTCTAACTGGAGTGGGATGTTGCCAATTTATGATTAATAATATAAAGTCCCTTTCTTGAGTTTCAGTAGGAGATAAACTCAAAGACTTGTCAGTTAATACTCTATAAACTATCCTAAGTTGACACATCAAACCAGATAGTCCTCTTAAGTAAAGGAAAGGAATTTTGTTTCAGTGTGGGCAATGATTATATTTACTTTCACAGAAACAAGTTGAACCATTGTAAGAAATTTCACTAGCACTCTCTGTGTATATCTTTATTTTGCTCACTCTCTGCTTGTAAGCCTTCAGTGGTCAGACAGGAATACAGACATTCATTGTGGAGTGGATGTGAGTCATTTGATATAAACTGGGGCTCAGAACATTATTTATTGGCCAAAGTTTTTTTTATAAGAAAAGGCTGATAAAATTGTATTTGATTTTGTAAACTGACTCAGCATAGAAAATATACTTTGAGAACTGGAATTGGTCCCACATTTGCTGACCATAGGATTGTCTAATGAGTTCTTGCATCCTCTCTTTTCTTCCTTGCTTTGGGTAATGTGGAGTATTTGTGGCACTGCAGATTTAAATGAGTGAGCAATGGATGGGCCCATACTAAGAAACAGGTGCCTATCCTCACCCCAAGAATATATGAATCAGTTTATGACAGGTGATATATTCTTTTCTGCTCATCTTCCTTTTAAAGGGGGCCAGTGGGCTGGATGTGACTAGCTGTTTGGCTGGCGGGTGCTAGAAAAAGAAAACTGTCAAGTTTTTAGATGTCACCTTGCTCTGCAGCTGTCTCACAGACATGGAGAACAGAAGAACCGTGTCTATTTGCCCTTTCTGGATATTTCTGTTCTTTTTGTGGTGAAAAGAGAAATCTATCCTCATATGAAAAGAAGAGTGTAAAAGTTAAAGCCATTGAAGAAAAAACATGATATCAACCCAACTTATCTTTGATATTTTCCCCCTAAGTTTCCAGATTTCACCAAAACATTTTAACTCCTATGAGATAAAATGGCTTTTAGTTATGAGAGACTGAGGGAGAAGTATTTGAGGCCAGAAACAGAGGAGCAGGCTGTAGCCAATTCCTTTTTTTTAAATATTTTTTATTGATATCTTCCCTTTTTATTTTGTCTATGTTTCCCCTTTTATTCTTCTTCCTCCCACAACCCAGAGAACTATCCCTTATGATAACTAGTTGTTTTTTTAGAGAGAAATGAGTCAGTATTTTTTGAGCAAGACTTCTATTTCCCCTTATTATTAGGCAAAACCACTTATTCCTTTTCCCAAATCTCTTGGCAGCCTTGGATAGCTTTTAGGTACTCTGGAGAAGGATTCTTCTTTGTCTTAGCTGAGGGTCAGAGGAGCTGCTAAATTATTTATGATTTAATGTTTTAGTGGCTTATCCTCTATATATTATAAAAGGAAATTATTCATCAGCAGATATTCTTTTGGTAGGATTTTCTCCAAAAGACCTGAAGGAATTAGTGGCAACATCATATTGTGGAAAAAGCCCTGGTTTTTGAATGAAAAGATCTCAGTTCAGATCAAAGGTATACTATTTCTGATATTTCTATAGACACCAAACTCATTTGAACCTTTATGCCTCATATACCCTGCCCCTTTCCCCACCCCACCAGTGACAGGGAGAAGAAATTACTCTTAAATTGGGTTTATTAGAGAAATACTTAACAGAGGAAGGGGTTACTTGAGATGTACCTTAATGAAAAGATAGTATTTGAATAGGTAGAGAGGAAGAGGAGGGGCAGGGGCAGAATGTGTAGTGGTAAATAAGCAAGGGCATAAAGAAAGGTTCAATTTGAATCTGGTATTCATAGAAAACCAGTCTGACTTGTGCTGAGATCCAGCAAAGGTACAGCTCTGTGGTTTTTTTCTTTTATCTTCATTAATCTTCTCTCCTGTGAACACTCCTTTCATGTTACTGTACTGGGGACAACAAAAGTTTACTGCAATATATTCTACAATGTCTATATATGAGACACATATGATATAGAAATAAATATGGAGATAAATATGGATATGATTGTTGTTTTAGGATTTTTGTAGTTAGAAATGCCAGCCACCCTCTGAGAATGTAAACAAATTGTTATTACTTGCTTGAGATCACACATATATGTCTACATTTATATCTGTAGCTATATTGATAAGCTGAGGCAACTCCAAAGTTAGGATCCTAATACAATTTCATCTTGTTCAATATTCCTATATAGAATGTCATGGGAGAGTAATAAATTCAGTGGAACAAAGACTTTGTTGATCTTCCCCATTCCCTCCCACTCTAGTGCCTCACCCAACCCCAACCAACCCTCAAGGCCATTTTCCTTGGTGATGGAAAAAGCTATTTAGAAAATAAAGAAAAGTCCTTAGGATACTTTGAGTACTTTTGCTCAACTATGCAGTTTTAAGCTATGCAATTTATAGCAATTTTACTATTTTGCCTAAACTGCTGGGATCTCTTTTTACAATTCTGATAATATTCATTTCAGCCCAAATGAAGTTTTTCATTTCATCCAATTCCCATAGATAAGATTGCCACATCCTAGAGACAACAAAGAAAAGCTTTTAGATTCTTCACTGGTCATCTTGTACAGCTAATTATTACCTGGGTGTGCTGGGAAATAGAAAATTGAAACAGTACTGACCCACAGCAAATAGGACTTTTTTTAAAAAAAAAAAAAGGACAACAGTTGAGCCATCTTTGGTTCTAACACCTGAGTGCTATCTCTCCTACTCCTGCTAGCTATACATGGTGTAGTTTCCCATCAGGAGTTCTGCTTGCCTATATTTGGTGCTATAGCTTTCTGAGACTTCTGGATATTGCTGCTTAATCCTCAGCTAGCTAACCTGAGGTCCCAGGCCATTGTGCTATCCAATTAGCTTCCCTATTGCTAGTTATTTGGTAAATTGCCTTCCTTCTCCATCCCCTTTTCTCCTAGCTGATCCAAAATATATGGTTGGGGAGGTACAGACCTGGGGAACATCTTATCTCATTTCCAGCCCTTTCTAGCTAATGCCTCTTAGCTACAAAGAATATCCTTTGTTATACCTTATCAAGGTGAGTGACATGTAGGTATTCTGTTTCTTTCTTCCCTGGGTATGGTGTTAGTTAATTAGGAAATCATTCATCTAGAGCAGTGCTGGTGACCCTTTTAGAGATGGAATGTCAGGCCCTGCCCCCCAGACAGGGGAGGGAGGAAGTGCTCCCATTGGGCTGCTGGGCAGAGGGGCGGGGGAAGTGAGGAGTGTCCTCAGGTAGTGTAGAGAGGAGGAGGGGAGCAGCTCTGCCTTTGTAGTATCAAAAGCTGGGCACAGCAGGGGTAGGGCAGCCATGTGCCCAAAGAGAGTGCTCTGATCTGGAGGGTAATGGCTGTTAAATGTAAGACTTAATATGAATATGTGGACCTAACCAACCCCAAAAGTAACCCTATCTAATTTGAAGGGAGTAGAACACTAATTCAGATGCTTAGTTATCCCTTTAAGGGAAAAAGTAATCCAACACAATTTTATATGTCCCTCTATCTGCAGCACCTAGTATAGGGCCTGCCTTGCAGTAGGCAATTATCCATTTCCATTGATTGTTTGATTAAGTAAGTATATGCGGATCACTGTTTACTTAAGGAATAAACAAAGTCTGAGATTTAAATTAGATAGTTTCTGCTTCTAAGAAGTCTACAATCTAATTGGGGACATGACAATCTCAGAAAGGATTCCACATAAATATTTTAGAAAGTTTCAAAACAAAAAGTGCACTACTAAAAAAAAAAAAAAAAAAAACAAGGAAAGGGGGCAGCTGGGTAGCTTAGTGGAGTGAGAGTCAGGCCTAGAGACAGGAGGTCCTAGGTTCCAACCTGGCCTCAGCCACTTCCCAGCTGTGTGACCCTGGGCAAGTCACTTGACCCCCATTGCCCACCCTTACCACTCTTCCACCTATGAGACAATACACTGAAGTTAAGGGTTAAAAAAAAAAAAAGTGTACTACTATCCTCCCAGTCATCTAGACTTGCAACTTCAGTGGATTTCTCATTCTCATTCATCCTACACATCCAATCAATTGCCAAATCTTGTTCCTTCAACCTTAATAACATGTTTTGTATAGCTTCTTATAATAATAATAGTTGACATTTATATAGTGCTTACTATATGCCAGGCACTGTGCTAGATGTTTTGCAATTATTATCTCATTTCATTCTCACAACAACTCCGGGAGGTAAGGTCTGTTATTATCCCCATTTTACAGATGAGGAAACTGAGGCAAATAGAGATTTCAGCAACTAGTACAAGTCAGGCTGGATTTGAACTCTGGACTTCCTCACTTCAGGTCAGTGCTGTAATCACTGTCCCATCTATAGGGTACTTTTTCTTCACTCAACTTAGATCCAACTTTGGCTCAGGTCTTCATTACTTCTTGTCTTATTAGTCTCCCTGTCTGAAGGTTCTCAGCATTCCAATACATCTTCCACTTGACTGTCAAAGTAATTTGTCTAAAGCATAGGTTCTCAAACTTTTTGATTTCAGAAGCCTTTCATATTCTCAAAAAGTATTGAGACCCCAAGGAACTTTTATTTATGTATATTATTAAATCTATTGATATTTGACATGTTAAAAATTAAAACTGATCAAATTTTTAAGTAAGTACTTATTAATTAATTTAAAAATAACAAATGTTAATAGAAAATATTTAAATAAGAAATATATTATCCGAAACAAAAAACACAGAGAAATGACGTGGTTTTACATATTTTTATATATCTTTATAGAAAACAGCTATATTCTATTTATTTCTGCATGGTCTATTGTTTTGGCTAAAGTATATGAAGAAAAACTAGTTTCACACAAATATGTAGTTGGAAAAGAGAATATTTGAATAGGCAGATAACATATTATGATGAAAATAGTTTTGACTTTGCAGTCCTTGTGAAGGGGTCTTGGGAACCTCCAATAGTCTACAGATCACCCATCGAGACCTTTGTAACCTAGCCTCTTCCTTACTTCTACAACCTTCTTCTACTTTACTCCTCACTATAGATTCTATAATACTGGCCTTCTTGTAATTCTTTTAACATGTAACTGGGAGATTGGCCAATAAGCCCCACCCTTTTGAACCTGCGTAGTGTATTGCCATATTTAGTGAATGTAGTACCACATGTGGAAGCAGACCTGCTAGCCTCTTTTGTGTGGGAAATTGTATTAACTAAGCAAGCTGGTGTACTCCATTCAGGTTATATCTGCCCTTCAAGGTTCTAGGGATACCCTGAGGAGTTGGCATGTCTCTCTCTCTTTTTTTTTAATGACTTTAGCTCAAGCCCCTATTCTATCTGTATTAGCCACCTTTGACTATAGCTCCAGTTCCATATAATTATTTAATATCAATTAACTTTTACAAAAGGATATTTCAAAGATATGGCAAGAATAGAAGTACAAGCATTTCTCCTGAACACCTCAGGGGCACACTCTTTTCCATACTAGTTTGTTCTCTAGGGAGAGAGTGGACCCAGAGCATATGAGCTGTATGTAGCATTTATCTGGCATAGCATTAAAAAAAAATCCCAATTCCTCAGAGTTGCCCTAGGCCTTTGAGAGGGAACTAGAGCAACCTGGCTTTTAGATGGTGAACTCAGAGTATGCTTGCAACAAGTGCAATCCTCTGTCTCCCTGCCTTTGAATGAGCTGTCTCCTATGCCTGAAATACTCTGCCCCTCTCATCTCTCTGCCTCTTAGTTTACCTGGCTTCCTTCAAGATTAAGTTCAAATTTCACCTGCAGAAGGCTTTTCTTTCCTCCCCTGACACGTGTCTCTAATGCTTTCCCATCTTATATTGCCTTCCATCTAATATCTATATCATATCTATGTGCTTGCTAAACATGTGTAGATTATATTAATATATATCATATACACATATTCTATATACCTAGTCAGTTCTGTGTTGCCTCCCCATTAGAATTTAAGTTCCTCAAGGGCTGGTATTGTTTTTTTGTATTCCTAAGATTTAGCACAATGCTTAGCATATAAAAAATGCTTAATAGATTCTTTTTTTTAACTTTTTTTTAATTATATTTTTAAACCCTTAACTTCTGTGTATTGGTTCCTTGGTGGAAGAGTGGTAAGGGTAGGCAATGGAGGTCAAGTGACTTGCCCAGGGTCACACAGCTGGGAAGTGTCTGAGGCCAGATTTGAACCTAGGACCTCCCATCTCTAGGCCTGGCTCTCAATCCACTGAGCTACCCAGCTGCCCCCTGCTTAATAGATTCTTAATGATTAACTGTGAGATCAGAAAAGATCATTATCAGCTTAGGAGATGGAAGAATGCTTCCTGGAGGAAGTGGCATTTGAATTAGGTACAAAGTATTGGTTAGGGGTTCATCAGGTAAAGAAAGAGGGAGGTTCACTCTAGGCATATGGAATTTTCTAAGCAAAGACATGAAGATAGGAGACTACAGCATATATTTCCTAGAAATATTGCTTAGTCTGATAAAGCATTTCTTAAATATTTCCTTTGTGCTAGGTATTGTGCCAAGCGCTGGGGATACAAATTCAAGGGTATGGGATCCAGAAAGAGTTAAGGCAAGAACTTTTCCCAAATGGTGGTCCTAGAGAGTGAGTCACAAATGAATAGAGAAGAGCTCCAGTTTCTATTTCCATTTTTCCAGAATAGAGAAGAGCACATTTCCTAGGATGGCAATGCAGCAGGTGAGGAAGGAGATGCAGTCCAGGGAAAATTGAGAGTGAGGCAAAATGCTTGTAGTCTTTCCACAACTGTGGGATTATGGAGGGAATAACCAGTAAGGAGAGGAGTCCCAGGTCAGATGTCAAAAGTTTGAGAGAGAATGGCAAAAGTGATATGAAATGAAGGTGGAGTGAACTTGACCTAATAAATGCATTAGATCAATATCTACCAAGGTTCCTCTCCCCTATAGATTGGGCCAGTTCTTTCACTAAGACATAAGAAAGATATCCCCAAGACTTGATTGGCCAAGGGGTCTGAGGCTCACATCTGGTAACTGGTGTGGCAGCTTCCTGGTGACCTCAGGATGTGTTGACATAGCTCCCTGGTCCTCTCAGGGCATTCAAAACTCCTATTCCCACATGGAGCGCTGGTCCTTCAGCCTTGGGAAGTAGAGTCTAGTCATCATCCTTAAATGTAATGATCCAGGTAGATGGTCTCAAGAGTATGTACAGCTGCCCTGTAAGTAACCCTGCTAATGGGAGCATCTCGGAGAGCCGCAAGATCATGAGAGACTAGGGGAATGACGGTGCTATGTACAAAGAGAATGTTGTGAGGCTTCAGTCAGCTTAAGGGATAAGTTCATTGTCCATAGGAACCCAAGAGTAGTGATCATGGCAAATAAGTAGGAAAATCTCAACATGGGTGCTTTTTCTAGGACATTATGTAAGTTTGTTTCCACTTGCCTAGAGATATTGTTCTGCTGTGGTAAGCAGTTACACTCCTACCTGGAGACAGGTGGCTAGGTGAGAGCACCAGAGAAAAGAAGGGCCCTGGGGCTTATTTCATGACAGGAGCCAGCTCTCTTGACCTGTGGTCTTTCTGCCACTTTAGCCATGCCTTATGCTCTTGACTCTAAGCTCTGACTATTTGGCTATGCAAATAATCTCTGATACCCAAGAGGCTGTTCTGCCTCACAAAGGCAGGCCTGGTTTTCCACGGAATGCTTCACCTGAATCTCTGCTTTATCATCTCTCTCCCTGGTCTGCCCTCCACCCCCTTTACATTACACTATTCAGCTTCCCCCAGGTCTAAATGAAGTCAGCCTTGGAACTCCTGTCAATCCTTCCACACATCCCACCTCCATGCCTTCTCCCACTCTGTCCTTTCCACCTGGATTGCCGCCTACTTCACAGACACCAAATTATCTCCTCCCAATGTTCAAGTCTTGCTTTTTCCCCCAGGAGATTTTTTCAAATAAGGTTTAGATGCATGTCTACCCCCACCCACTCTACCAGTAGGACTACCTAGTCCTCATCACCATCACCCAACATTTAATGAGCACCTGCTCTGTGCCTGGGATATATTGAAATAGAAATCATGACCCTTGCCCTGAATAACTTAGTTGAAATGGAAAGACAAGATATATATTTAGAAAGAAGATTAACCTTACATGATAGCATGTGATAAATGCTTCATGAGGGATTGAGTCAATATGTGTAATAGAGAAAGGGAAGAGATCATGGCAGGAGTGGTTGGAAGAGGTTTCCTAGAGGAATCTAAAGGACCATCACTTCCTAGAGGACTTAGAGGACCATAAGAGTGTATTCTTTCAAATTGGAAGGGACCTTATGATAATATAGTGCCACCTTTCATGGAAACTGACCCTAGAAAGATATAGAAACTTGCAG
Organism: Gracilinanus agilis; assembly: GCF_016433145.1. Lineage (NCBI taxonomy): Eukaryota > Metazoa > Chordata > Mammalia > Didelphimorphia > Didelphidae > Gracilinanus > Gracilinanus agilis. Next base: position 166,508,924 of record NC_058130.1, read on the forward strand.
CTTGGTATAACGGAAAAATCACTGACTTTGAAGTCAAGAGAAACCTGGCTGCCACTTTCTGGTTATGTGAGTACATGAATCGAACCTCTCTGAACCAGTTTCCTTGTTTGAAAACAACAGTAAAAATACTAGTGATACATACATTATGGAGTTGTGAAGAAAGTGCTTTGTAAACTTTAAAGAATTATTTAATAATAGTTCTAATGGCTAATAGTTAATAGCTAACATTTTTATTAATATATTTCATTAATATCTTTTGTTTTTCATCTCTTAGATTTCCTCTATCCTTTCACCTTTTCCCTCTAGAGAGCTGACTTTTATAATAGAGAATTTGTTTTAAAAAAAAAAGAGAAAGGTGAAAAGAAAATGCAGCAAGATTAATCGATGTCTAAAACCAATCTTAACATTACATGCAGTTTTCTATGCTCATGGTCCCTCCACCCCCATCTCTGCAAAGACATGGTAGAGGTATCTTTACATTGTAGTCAGGCATATTCTTTATTATTTTGCAGCGTCCATTTTGATTGTTTTGTGGTTGTTCTTTCCATTTACATTGTGTTTTTTAAAAGCCCTTACCTTCTGTCCTAAAATTAATATTAAATATTGATTCTAAGGCAGAAGAGCATTAAAGTCTAAGTTTTTGGAGTTGTGACTTGCCCAATGTCACATAACTAAGAAGTGTCTGATGCTGGATTTGAAACTAGATCCTTCCAACTCCAGGCCTGATGCTCTTTCCATTGTGCTACCTAGCTTTCCCTCTGTTTACATTGTTGAAGCTATTGGGTACACTGTTTCCTTTTCCCTGATTAGCTCATATTTATACAGTACTTAAAGATTTGCATAGTACTTCACAATATTATCTTATTTGTTCCTCGTAATTTGTCCCTGTGAGGTATGTGCCATTAATATCCCCATTTTGCAGATGGGGAACTTGAGACCAAAAAAAAAGCTAAATGCCTTGCTTAGTAACATTGAGATAGTATACTATGTAGGTCTTTCTGACTCCGTGTCTATTGATTTATCTGACACATAACCTATTTATTTGAACGTTACTAAAGTGTTGTTATTGCTCAGTGTTTCCCAGGGAGTAGCAGAGTGGGGAGGTGTGTATGGGGGTATTTGGGACCTTCAGGGACTTAAGTAGAAAGAAGGGAAGAGTTTATTCCAATCAAGGAAAATGATGTAATCAAAGATGCAGAAAGAGGTATGGATATCTATGGTATGCACTGAGGATTTAAGTAGATAATCTTGGCTAAAATAAAGGATTCATATGGAGTATATCAAGAAAAAGGTATCAGAGGGATAAATTAGCTAAGTGGAGAGAGTGCTGGAACTGGAGTCAGGAAGACTCATCTTCCTGAGTTAAAATCTCGCCTCAGACACTTACTAGCTGTGTGACTCTAGGCATGGCACTTAATCTTGTTTGCCTCAGTTTCCTTATCTATAAAAAATGAGCTGGAGAACGAAATGACAAACCAATCCAATATCTTTGCTGAGAAAACTCCAAATGGGCTCATGGAAAATCTGATTGAACAAAAAATTAAATTAGGGCCAGATTGTGGAAGGCTTTCAGGGCCTGTTTAAGAAGTTTGGATTTTATTCTGTATATCATTAGGGGCCACTGAAGAATCTGGGTGAGGGGAGTGACATGTCCCTTGCAAGAGTGGTAATTTTAGAAAAATAAAGCAGACACTACCATATAGGTTGATTTGCAGTGAGAAGGGACTAGAAACAAAAATAATTAGAAAACTGTTTTTCTATAGGTGTGGAACATTGTATACATTTTCAGATGCTTCAATGTATTGATTGGCTCTATTGATTTTCCTTAATCTTTTGGGGATGTAGACCTAGTAATGGTATTGTTGGGTCAAAGGTATATACTATTTCCTAGCATTTTGGGGCATAGGTCCAAATTGTTCTCCTAAATGATTAAATCAGTTCACAACTCCCTCAACAATGCATTTGTGTCCCAGCTTTCCCATATCCCCTCCAAGTTTTTTCATTTTCATTTTCTGTCATATAGCCAATTTGATTAGTGTGGGGTGGTACTTCAGAGTTTTAAATTTTTTTTCCTTCTAGTTAGCAGTGATTTAGAGCATTTTTTGCATGACTTTATAAAGCTTTAATTACTTTGTTTGAGAACTACCTGTTCATATCCTTTGACCAGTGATGGGCAAACTTTTTAAAGGAAAGGAAATGCTCATCTGTCAGTCTGTTTCTAAGGCAACTCTTTCAAAGTTTGTCAGATTAGGAATAATGTCACATGGCCAGCCAGATAGAACATTTCAGGGGGCTGCATCTGGCTGGCGGGCTGTAGTTTGCCCATCACTGCCTTTGACCATTTATCAATTGGGGAATGACCTGTATTCTTATATATTCAACTCATTTCTCTAGGTATTTAAGAAATGAGACCTTTACTAGAGAGAATTGTAAACATTTTTGCACCATTATAATTATTATGCATTGCTTTCCATCTTATATATTCCTGTTTAGTTTCTGACTTCCACCTTCCTCAATTTGCCCACTTTTCTACCATCTGCAGCCCTCTTCTCCTATCCCCCTTCCCCTTCTATTTTCCTCTAGGGTAATATAACTTTCTATACTCAATTAATTGTGAATATTCTTCTCTCTTTGAACCAGTTCTGATGAGAGTAATGCTCATATGCTCTCCTCCCTACTTCTCCCATCTTCTCTTCCACTGTGAATGTTCTTTTATGCCTCTTTTATATTCAATAATTTACCCCATTCTATTCTTCCCATGCATTCCTCTTTGTCATGCCTTAGTTTAATTTAATTTTTTATATCATCCCATAATATTCAACTTAACCACTCACCTTTGTCTATGTATACTCCTTATAAATGCTCTAATAATAACAAAATTCTTTGGTATTACAAAAGCCACCTCCCCATGTAGGGATATACATAATTTAACCTTATTGAATATCTTTTTGATTTTCTTTCCTGTTTATCTTTTTATGTTTCTCTTGAGTCTTGTATTTGAAAATCAGATATTCCATTCAACTCTGGGATTTTTATCAGGAATGTTTGAAAGTTCTCTATTTCATTGAATACTCATTTTTTCCCCTTGAAGGATTATGCTTAGTTTTTCTGGGTAAGTGATTCTTGGTTGAAGTCCATGCTCCTTTGGTCTCTGGAATATCATATTCTAGGCCCTCTGATCTTTTTATTTAGAAGTTGTTAAGTCTTGTGTTATCTTGACTGTGGCTCCACAATATTTGAATTGTTTCTTTTTGACTGTTTGTGGTATTTTCTCCTTGACCTAAGAGTTTTGAAATTTGGCTATAATATTCCTGGGAATTATTCTTTAGTGATCTCTTTTAGGAGGTGATCGATGTATTCTTTCCATTTCTGTTTTTTTCCTCGGTTTCTAGAATTTCAGGACAAGTTCCCTTAATGGTTTCTTGAAAGATGATGTCTAAGTTCTTTTCTTATAATAGTTTTCAGATAGCTCAGTAATTCTTAAATTATCTCTCCTGGATATATTTTCCAAATCAATTGTTTTCCCCATGATATATTTTAAATTTTCTTCCATTTTTTCATTCTTTTGACTTTGTTTGATTGTTTTTTGATGTCTTATGGGGTCATTAGCTTTTGCTTACCCAATTCTAATTTTTTAGGCATGATTTTCTTGAATGAGTTTTTGTACCTCCTTTTCCAAAGGACTATTTCTGTCTTTTAAGAAGTTTTTCTCTTCAGCACATTTTTGTATATCTTCATTTAGTCAATTCTGCTTTTTGAGAAGTCTTTCTCTTATTTGGATTTTTGCACTTCTTTTACCAATTGTCCTATTCCGTTTTTTTTTAAGTATTAAGTTTTTCAAATTTTTGTGTCTCCTTTACCAAACAGTTGACTCTTTTTCATAATTTTCTTGTATCATTCTCCTTTCTTTTCCCAATTTTCTTTACCTCTCTTATTTGATTTTTAAAATCCTTTTTGAACTCTTCTATTAATTCTTGAGGGCACTATTTTTCTTAGAGGTTTTGAATGCAGCAGACTTTGTTGTCTTCTTCTTTTGAATTTGAGTTTACCCTGTCACCAAAATAACTTTCTAAGTTGAGGTTTGTTGTTGTTATTGTTGTTTACTCATTTTCCTGCATTTTTCTTTTAGTTTAAAAAACTGTTTAGTTTAAAAAACTGGGTTCTGTAACTGAGGGGAAGGGAGCACTGTTCCAAATTTCAGGTTCTTTATGTAGCTGCCTTCAGAGCTGGCACTGGGAATCTATCTGTTTTCAGTTCTTCCAAGGTGGTATAATATAAGGAGAGGTGTGTTTTAATAGTCTGGATCTGTGCTCTGGTCTGTGAGTAACCCCAATCACTCTTTTACTTCTTGGGACTGTGACTAGGAACCCCTGCTCCCCTATGTCTGCAAGTGCTGGTGTATGTTGGTGCTCCTCTTCACTCTGGGATCATGCCCCAGATCATGAACTGGATCTGCATACAGGCAATATAATAAGAGTTTCGCACCCAGAGTCAGCAATAGAACCCTTGTAATCTCCTTCTGAGAAGTTGTCCAACTCCCCTTACCCTCTGTGGCTGAGAGTTCTAGAAGCCTTGGCGGTTGCGTTAGCTGTGCTCAAGGCCTATCTCCTCCCTGGTGCCTTCCCTGGCTTCCTGAGCTCCACCTCCACCTGGTGTATTAGATCCCTGGTGCCAGCCTTCCAAGTTATTTTGTACTGAAAAAACGACTTCACCATGTCTTTTTGTGGATTTGATGCTCCAGAATTCATTTTGAGGCACTATATCATTGTTTTTTTTAGAGGGTAATTTGGCAGAAATCAATCTTGGCTCAGGGCCTCCTACCACAATTACATTTTAAAGCAATTTTTAATATTTATTTTTAAAGTTCTTTCCCTCTTTCCCCTCCCCCTGCCCTGAGATGGTAAGCATTTCTTATATAGGTTATACATGTGTTATCATGTAATACATATTTCCATATTTGTCATGTTGTGGTAGAAGATACATATCTCTAAAAAATCAAACAAAAAAAACTTTTGAAGAAAATAGATTGAAAAATGGTATGCTGCAGTCTGCTTTGAGACTCCATCAGTTCCTTCTTTGGGGGTGGATAGCATTTTTCAATCATGAGTTATTGGGAGTTGTCTTGGATTGTTTTATTGTTGATATTAACTAAATCATTCACTGTTGATCATCACACGGTATTGCTGTTACTGTGTACAGTGTTTTCCTAGTTCTGCTCACTTTACTTTGCATCATGTAAGCCTTTCCAGGTTTTTCTGAAATCATCCAAGCAAAAGAAAAAACCTTACAAGAAGCCAGAAAGAAACAATTCAAATATCAAGGAGCACCAATCAGGATCACACAGGATCTGGCAGCCTCCACGCTAAAAGATCGCAAGGCTTGGAATACGATATTCAGAAAGGCAAGAGAGCTGGGCCTGCAACCACGGATCAACTACCCATCAAAATTCACTATATATTTCCAGGGGAAAGTATGGGCATTCAACAAAATTGAAGAATTCCAGGTATTTGCACAGAAAAGACCAAGGCTAAATGAGAGAGTGACAGACCAAGAAAACCAGTCTAGAAGAGACAATTTGAGAATAATTGGTCTTCCAGAAAAACCATACTAACAGAAATAATCCAGCAAAATTGCCCTGAAGTCCTACAAGAGGGCAATATAGACATTGAAAGGATTCATAGAACACCTGCGACATTCGATGCAGAAAAGAAAACACCCAGAAATATAATTGCCTACCAAACTCTGTGGGATGCGGCCAAGGCAGTACTCAGGGGGAAATTTATATCCTTGAGTGCATATATTAACAAATTAGGGAGGGCAGAGATTAATGAATTGGGCATGCAACTCAAAAAATTAGAAAG
>NC_058130.1:166519780-166657091 GCF_016433145.1 Gracilinanus agilis
GCATGGGTCGGGGTGGACATGATTGAGGGTGTGGACTCGAAACTACCACACCAATGCAACTACCAACAATTTGGAAATTGGTCTTGATCAAGGACACGTGACAAAACTAGTGGAAATGTGCATCGGCCATGGGTGGGGGGAATGTGGGGGGTGAAGGGGAAAGGAGGTGCATGAATCATGTAACCATGTTAAAAATGAATATTAATAAATGTTTGAAAAAAATATTAAGAACCTACTGTGTGAAAGGAATTTGCTGTCATCTGCCCTATCACAACTTATAACTTTCCTGAGCCTATATCATCTTCTGAATCCTAAGGATTATATATGTTCAACTTGGGAAAGTCTCCATGGTTTACTGAAGGCTGAGTTTCCTGAGAAATGGAAATTCATATTGATGGTGATAATGTGGGGAAAGGAAATCAACATCTGAGATCTTATATCTGTAACATATTGTGATGCTAAAAATATCTCATCATCTGAGATCATAAATGTACTACTTAACCTGGTGTGCAAACTGCCTCTCAGAAGCAAAGTTTTATCTTTATGTGGATTTGAATAGACCTAGAAGTAGGCTTGGTAGAGAGTGCTGCCTATTGTGGGAAGCATCTAAAGAGTAGCCTGAGCTGCTTCATGGTTCAGAATAGAGCTACTCTTAGCCAATTGTAGGACCTCCAACCAAGTGTAGATCTTGAACCATACAAAAATGACTCAAGTATCCAAGGTTTTCATATTGTAAAAATTGGCGGGAGAAGGGAACTGGATCTATGATTCCACTACTCTACAGAATTTTCACTGAGGAAACTCCTTGTACTAATGCACTTCTGTCACCTACTTTGCAGTTTTATTTTCTTAGTGAGTTACTACCTGAGGGTCCTGAGAAGGCAAGTGATTTATCCAGGGTCACACATCTAATATGTATCAGAGATGGGATTTAACACCCATATCTTTTTGGTCTTCTGAGGCCTACTCTTTTTATACTATAAAGTATTTAGATACCAAATAAAGTTGAGCTTTTAAGGCTGAAGTAAGCTCTTTCCTTTCTCTCTTAGGAACTTGCTAACAAAGATTGAGAGATTTCCCTCTCTTCTTAACACGTTTCTCCCTTCAAAATATTACACACAGCACATAGGAAAAAGAAACTGCTAGATCCTATTATTTCTTCCTGGGAAAGTGCTTGAATCCAGGCCACCCTATACAATGGTCTGGGATGGATGGGTTATGCAACCTTGATGGTTCCTGGGGGTTTGCAGGCATAGTCCTTTGTCACATTTGCATATTTTTGCCTGTTGTCTCCCAGAGGCTCCCCTCCCTTTGCTTTGCTGTGTCTTGGGTCCTGCCTGGGGCCTAGAAGCAAGGTACTTTCTTAAAAGAAACATTCCCCTCATTTTTTAAAAATTTATTTATCCTCTAACTCACTGTGACAAGCTGCAATGATGTATTTGGTGTGAAAGGACCTGAGGGCCAAAATGTTCTTCTGAAATGTCTTCCCATTTTCGTACTTGGGTTCAACACTATTAAGCCTTCTTTAGACCTGATAGAATAACATTTTGCTTTGAGTTGTGAGGTTTAGTCAGGAATGGGGAGTGTGTATGTGTCAAGCTCAAGAGACAATTGCTGTAACCCAGAAACCTTCCTCTTACAACCTTAGCAGAGACCAAGCTTCACTGAGGCCACCTTATATAAGTTTTTTTGGTATTTGAGAATATGGGTCAATCTTTCCATTCTTCTGTATAAATCTTTGCCTTACATTAAAGCTAATGGATGTCCTTACCAATACCTCTAGTCACTTTACACTTTCCTGCTTTCTAGCCTCTATCCTCACTCTCAATTCACTTTCTTCTCTTTGCAATTTTAATTCTAGTTAACCAGTTCACCTATATATTATCTCCCTATCCTGTTGTCCTGTTGAATGGATATCCTGGCTCATCTCCACCAACTGCTTTCTCTGCTTCCAATTGAATGCTTCTGAATACCACTGGAGGAAGTTACACAATGGAGACAACTATTTTCACTACAAATTTATGTTATCTTAATCTGTCATTTATCCTTTGATTGATTCTCACATTCTCTCTTAACAACTGTTCCAAAACTTCTTTTTTCAGATCTTCTATTGCATTAGCTTCCTTCTTCCCATTAGAGGACCTTTTTACTTCTCTGGGAAAACAGAAGCTATCAATCATGGCTTTTCCCCCTCTTCCTTATTATATACTACATATCTCCTCATCTTCCCCTACTTTATAATATAGTTTCTGATCTGATAAAGAGGCATCTTTCTTTGTGATAAGGCCAAGCCCTCTGTTTTCATCCCGGATCTCATTCCTTTCCATTTCCTCAGTGAACACACCATTTTAATTATTTCCCCTTCCTTCCCCCCCCCCCTTTCCTTCCCTCATCCCTTCCTCTTTTTTCCTTCCCCTGTAGCCTACTAAAGAGCTTGGAAATTTAGGAGTGCTTAGTAATTACTTGATAATTGATTGAATAGAGTGAGTGACAATCAGAATCGACTGACCTGCCCCCTGGGTGGTCTATGAGAATCGTCTATTGTGATTGGACATGTAAATTAGGAGGGAGGCACAGGTAGTGACGCATAAGTGACCCCTTTAAAAGGAGGGAATTGAGTGAGTGAGGGGTCTTCATTGACGAGGGCATCTGGTGATAGGTTTCTGGTTTTGTGAAGGGGACCCGAGGGAGCTTTGTTGGTTCGTGACCGAGACTGTTCCATGTGGTGAGTTTAAAGACTGAATCTTCTCGAACTTCTATTGGGAAACTTCCTTTTATAGACTCTGTGAGTGCAGTTTGCTCCATTCACCTCCGTGCCTGGGGCCCTTTAAGCCTCCACTGAAGGTTAAGATCTACCTGGATTAATTAGTGGGATAGATTCTTATTTCCTTACTTCTGCTCTCTCTTCCCTTGGTGTTTCTGGAGGCTGTAGCCTTAAGGAGGCTTCTCTTGCATCTCTAATTGTAAAAGGCCTTGTGGCTAGAAGCCTTGTTTAATTAACCTCTGCGCCCCTCTGCTGGGCCTCTAACTTCTTACCTGGTCCGGACCTCTAGTCTGGACCAGAGTTTCTCTCTCTCAATTTTCCTACCTTCAACCTTCCTAATTGTAAATAAACTTCCATAAAAGTCAATTTTGACTTGAGATAATTCTTAATTGAGGATTGATAATAGTTTAATCCTCTGGCAACCATCTTTTAATATACTGAACCCATAAAAGCCCTTTTTTCACCTTTACAATATTATAAAACCCAAACCCCCAACATATACCCAAATAAACAAGTGAAAAAAATGCCCCCTTTCCAGCTCTTTCTGAAATCATCCTATTCATCATTCCTTACAGCACACTGGTAATGGAATAGTAATAATAATGGAATCCTCACCATCATATACCACAATTTGTTCAGTCATTCTCCAATTAGTGGACATCCCTTTAGTTTCCAATTCTCTGCCACCACAAAAAGAGTAGTTATAAATATTTATGTCTAGGCAGGTCCTTTCTCTTTCTTTTTAAAAAATCTCTTTGGGATACAGATCTAGTAATGGTATTACTAGATCGATGGGTATCCATTGTTTTATAACCCTTTGGGTATAATTCCAAATTGCCCTCCAGAATATTAAGATCAGTTCACAACTCCACCAGCAACGATTAGTGTCCCAGTTTTGCCACATCCTCTCCAATAATTATCAGTTTCCCTTATTGACATATTGTCCAATCTGATAGGTGTTGTGAAATTGTACCTCATAGTTATTTTAATTTGCATTTTTTTTTGAACCCTTGTACTTCGGTGTATTGTCTCATAGGTGGAAGATTGGTAAGGGTGGGCAATGGGGGTCAAGTGACTTGCCCAGGGTCACACAGCTGGGAGGTGGCTGAGGCCGGGTTTTGAACCTAGGACCTCCTGTCTCTAGGCCTGACTCTCACTCCACTGAGCTACCCAGCTGCCCCCTAATTTGCATTTTTCTAATCGAGAGATTTAGAACATTTTCTCATAGCTTTTATTCTTCATCTGAAATATGCCTATTCATATCCTTTGACCATTTGTCAATTGGGAATACGTTCTTATACATTTGCCTTAGTTCTTTATATATTTGCGAAATGAGACCTTTGTCAGAGAAATTTGTCATAAAAATTTCCCCCCAGTTTGTTGTTTCTCTTCTAATCTTGGTTGCATTGGTTTTGTTTGTACAAACCTTTTTAATTTAATATAATCAAAATAATTCATTTTATATTTTGTAATGTTCTCTATCTCTTTTTTGGTCTTAAATTCTTCTCTTTTCCAAAGATCTGATGGATAAACTATTCTACATTTCCCTAATTTACTTATAATGTCACCCTTTATGTCTAAATCATATATCCATTTTGACCTTATCTTGGCATAGGGTGTGAAATATTGATCTTGACCCAATTTTTGCCATATTGTTTTCCAACATTTTTTGTCAAATAATGAGTTCTTATCCCCCAAGTTGGGATCTTTGGATTTATCGAATACTAATTGCTGAAGTCATTAACCCCAAAGCTATTGCATTGATCTACCCTTCTATTTCTTAGTCAGTACCAGATTGTTTTGATGATTACTGCTTTATAGTACAGTTTAAGATCTGGTATTGCTATGACATCATCCTTCTCATTTTTTCATTAGTTCCTTTGATGATATTCTTGATCTTTTGAAAAATATGGAATACTTCATGAATTTGCATGTCATCCTTGCACAGGGGCGATGCTAATGTTCTTTGTATTGTTCCAGTTTTAGCACAGAAAATGTCTTCTCCAAGCATGTGAAGACTTTCCCAGCAAAATGAGTGGATGAGAACAATTTGTTCCAATGGCCACGAAAGCAGCTAAAGCAGGCCCTATGGAGTGCTTAGTGCTTAGCCAGACAACTAAGAGGCCAAGGTCATTCACTGCATCCTGGGCCACTGCTAGGCCTTTTCTTCCTATTTATTCTCTGCTTGGTGAACTTATAGCTTTCAGGAATTCAAGTTTAATATCTATGCAGATGAATCCCCAAACTACATTATCTAACCCAAATCTATATCTTATATTCCAGGTATATGCTGTCTTTGTTGTTATTACTTAGTCGATTCTATCGTGTCTCACCCTTTGTGGCCCCACTTGGGTCTTTCTTGGCAAAGGTACAGGAGTGGTTTGCCAATGAAGAAACTAAGGCAAACAAGAGTAAGTGACTTGCCCAGGGTCACATAACATAAGTGTCTGAGGTCAGATTTGAATTCAAGAGTTCCTGATTCCAGTCCCAGTACTAACAGCTATATCACCTGGCTGTCCATAGGCTATCTACCTGTTGTATATCTCAACCTGGATGTAGCTTCTATCTCTCAAACTCAAGATATCCAAAATAAACTCATTATAACTCCTTGAAGGCCCTAAAATCTGCCTTTCTTCCCAACTTTTACATTTCTGATCAAGATAATAATAGGTAGAACCTCCGAATTAATTATCCATGACTCCTCTTTTTCCTTTTTCCACTCCTCCTATATCTGTCAATTGCAAAGTCTAGTCAAGTCTGCCCACACAATATTTTTCCCTTGAATCTTCATTACAGTCATGCAATCATCACACCACTACAGTTTGCTCATCACAGTTCAGTTAATATTGTTAGGCTCTGAGGACACAAAGGTAAAAATGAAAAATAGTTCTTGCCCGCCCTCAAGAAAACTACCTTTTATTGAGAGGTTGGAGGGATAGAGAGGTACATACACTCACACACACACACGCGCACACATATTTGTTGTTCATTCATTGAGTTCATTCATTCATGTCTGACTCTTCTTGACTCTATGGACTCTTAATATGCTAGGTCCTTCTGTCCTCTACTATTTCCTGAATTCTATCCAAGTTCCTGTTTGTTGCTTCCATGACTATCTTATCAATTTTATCCTTTACTATCCCTTTTTCTTTTAGTTGAATTGCAAACTATAGGCCAAAACGATTGGCTTCCATTCATTGCAAAATTCTAAAATGGATTATCAAAGAACCGGTTCAAGAACATTCAGAAAAGGAAATAATAATCATAAAGAGCATCAAGAACTAGTCATGCCAGACTAACGTAGCTTTTTCTTTTTTAATCATTATCTTCTGTCTTATAATTGATACTAATTATTGTTTCTAAGGCAGAAGAGTTGTAAGGTTTAGGAAACGGGTTCAGTGATTTGCCGCATTGGTGTCTGAGGTCTAATTTGAACCCAAGACTCTCCCATTTCTAGACCTGGCTCTCTATCTTTTTTAAAAAACAGGATTGACTGAGAGATCAGGAGAAAGATATTGATGATAATTTATCTCTCAGACATTTTCAATCATATCCCAATTCTTCTTGACCTCATTTAGAGCTTTCTTGGCAAAGATACTAGAATGGTTTGCCATTTCCTTCTCCAGCACATTTTGCAGATGAGGAAATGGAGGCAAACAGGATTAAGTAACTTGCCTGGAGTCACACAGCTACTTAGTGTCTGAGGCTTTAAGCCTCATTTTTGAAACATTTGAACTCGGGAAGATAGATGAGCCTTACTGACTCCAGTCCTGGCACACTCTCTATTGCAGCACCTAGCTGTCCCAATAGTTTACCTAGATTTTAGCAAAGTATTTGATAAAATATCCCATTCTGCTCTGTTTTTTTAACTCTTACCTTCTGTCTTAGTATCATTTCTAGGACAGTAGAGTGCCAAGGGCTATACTATTGGCATACAGGTAGGAAGTGTCTTGAGGCAAGATTTGAATCCAGGTCTTCCTAACTCCAGGCTTGGCACGCCACCCATTAAGCTACCTAGTTGCCCCCATCTCATACTGCTCTTATGTAAAAGATGTAGAAATGTAGGCAGGAGATATGAGAGCAACAGTCAGGAGGTTAATTCAGCTGACCTATAGCATGCATGAAGGAATAGGGGGGTAAAGACTAATAAATCCAGAAAGGTAGACAGAGATGGTAGTCAGATTGTGAAAGTCTTTAAATAACAAATTTGTTTTTTATCCTAGAAGTAATAGGGAGTCATACCTGTATTTTAGGAATATTAATATGGCAACTCTGTGCGGGCTGGATTTAAGGGAGAGATTAAATGGATGTAGGAAGCTCAATTAGGAATCTATATTGCAGTAGTCCAATTGAGAACTGATAGAAGCTTGGAATTATGTCTGTGTAAGTGGAAAAAAGGAAATGGATGGAAGAGATATTATAGGAGCAAAATTAAAAAGATATGGCTACAGATTCAATGGACATGAGGGAAGAAGAGTAGAGATGGGCTCTTAAGGTAGAACATTCAATAAACACATTGAAAGTTATATAATAAAATATTTAAATCAAAATTGACATAGGAGAACTATCACAAGGCTATGTGATTAAATACCAAATGAAGAATATAGACAGTAATTACAAAAGGAATCCATAGAAAAGAGGTATCCCTTCAGTCTGGTGTAGTCAGAAAAAGATTTGTGGAAGAATTCCCAGGAGATTTTAAATTGGAAAGATGTATGGTGCCAAGAAGCTCTGAGAACTTATTTCTAGGACCCAGAAACTTGATATTGGCAGGAGGGGAGGATTTATTTCCTCTTTTGTTTTTGTACTAATAAACCAGACATGGCAGGCACTTGATCTAGAAATATCCTGCCTCAAGTACTGTTTGTTTCTGAGAAGTTATTTAACCTCCCTGTGCCTCAGTCTCCTCATCTATAAAATTAGAGTGTTGGACTCCATTGTCCTTGAGGTTCTTTCTAGCTCTAAATCTATTATTCCATACTAGTTGCTGCATGTCTTTCAATTAAATGGCACTAAGGTCTTCCATGACACGCTAGAGCAGTGGTGACAAATTTAAATAGAAATGGAGATCACACATTGGTACATAAGGATCTCAAAAGGCTGCATTTTGACTTAGAAAACTACATCATAACATTATTGTGTTCTACTGTATTTTTATTTATTTCGTTAAATATTTACCAATTACATTTTAATCTGCTTGTGCACCACAAGAATTTTGCAGGGGTAAGATATAAGTTGACAACTCTGCTTTAGAGGGAATCAGTAGGTTTCATTTTTTTTTAAACCCTTGTACTTCGGTGTATTGTCTTATAGATGGAAGATTGGTAAGGGTGGGCAATGGGGTTCAAGTGACTTGCCCAGGGTCACACAGCTGGGAAGTGGCTGAGGCTGGGTTTGAACCTAGGACCTCCTGTCTCTAGGCCTGACTCTCACTGCACTGAGCTACCCAGCTGCCCCCATAGGTTTCATTTTTTAAAAACTTCTTCTACTCACCTTGGATTTACTAACAATGTGTTCAAACTAAGAAGGTCCTGAAACATAGCTGGAAGTTTCATGTTTGAGTTTTTGAGTGAGTGAAAATTATAAGGATGAGTTTAGACAAGCATTCTATGTAGAATCTTGAGACTTCTTATTTCCTATTCCTGGTCACATTCCAGGATATCGAGCAGATGTGTCTGTTCAGTCCGCCCCCAGAGAGCATTCAGAAATAGTCCTTTGAACATAGGCAGAGATGACGGGCAAGAAGAATGTTTTAGATGAAAGCTAGTGTCCTGGAGGCTGTTGTAATGAAGAATAGGCTGATGACTAAGAAGCACCAGGGTGGATGTTCTATGTGCTAAGACCTAGTTTCTGAAAACTACTTGGTCAGGACCTGACCTTTGAGCTAAGAAGGTTATTGATGTTGGAGTGGGGTCAAGAAGGCTATGGAAGCCAGATGGAAAGCAGCTAAAGCTGTTCCTTTTATTCTTGGGTCTCATTCATTCATTTAGTGGGCATTTGTTATATCCACTATATGCTGAGAACTGTGTTAAGAATTAGAAAATATGGTACAACAAAATGAATCACTGGACTTGAACTTGGAGTCAGAACCTTGACTTCAAATCTCATCTCTGCCTATGAGACCTTGGCAAGTCAATTTCTCTAGGTCTCAGTTCTGTCATCATAAAATAAGTAGTTTGGACTAAATGATCCCTAAAGTCCCTTCTTCCTCTAAATCTATGATCCCATGAAATAGTCCCTGCTTTTAGGGAGCTTACATTTTCCTGGGTGAAATAGATTTCAGTACTATCTGGCAGCAGTGACTTCTGCATGGATTCCCAGAACCTGGGAACTTACCTGAAGGATGCTGCCTTCAGAAGAAGAATCCCACCACTCAAAAAAAAAAGTAAGAATCATCAAAATCCCTACCAATGGAGGAAGTTCCAGGGCTTGGTGGATACTAGCACCCAGCTGAATTTATACAAATTTAATGGAAGTGATTGTACTCTAATATCACCAAGGCAAGCAACTTGTTGGGGCAACTGCCTTTTGATTCCACATTTCAAAACCTAAGGGGTGAGTAGACTGACCATTCTTAGAAGGATATCTGTGATTATGATAAAGATGCATTTAACTATTTTATTGCCCTTTATTGTAATATAGTGAATAGACTATCCACTATAGTCTCTATAATCAGTGAGCTGGACTTTTTTTTTTTTTTTTTGGGGGGGCAAGTTACTTATTTTTGTTGGATCTCAGTTTCCTTATGTAAAACAAGGAAATTGGAGTTAATAACTTTTAAGGACTTTTCCAACCCTAAATCTATGGTCCTACAATAGTCCCATGTATTAACTTTTAAGGACTCTTCCAACCCTAAATCTATGGTCCTACAATAGTCCCATGTATCATGTCTTAATTGCTTTCTAAGGTAGAAATGAATTGATTGGAGGCAATTGGTTTGGAAAGAGTTAAAACCCTTTTTTTCCCTTTCCTCCTCCTCCCTTTACTAAAAGTAAAATGTTCATCCTAAGAGAGAGAATAAAACCAATGAGCTTGTCTTCAATTCTTGGCAAGATTCTTAAAGATTTAGAAGTGGTGATTACATAGAGCCAATACTTCCTAACAATTGGAGCAATCTTAAGATTGAATGGAATAGTTGTGCTAATGTACTGCTGGTGGAGTTGTGAATATGGGCCCAGCTGGGGGAAGTTGCCCAGAACAGAGTTCGTTGGCGTGAGATGGTTGCGGCCCTATGCTCCTCAGGGAGCCAACAGGAATAACACTAACACACACACACTCGGGAGAACTATGCCCAAAGGGCAATATAACAGTTAATATTCTTTGACCCAGCAATCCCACTACTAGGTCTGTATTCCAAAGGGATAAAAGAAAAGGGAAAAGGATCCATTTGTATAAAAATTTAGCAGTTCTTTTTGTGGTGGCAAAGAATTGGAAACTGAGAGAATGTCCATCAGTTTGTGAACTGAAGTTCACAAATACAAGTTGTGGTACATGATTGTGATGGGTTACTATTGTGCTGTAAGAAATTATAAACAGAATGGTTTCTGAAAAACCTGGGAAGACATATGAATTGATGCAAAGTTAAGTGAGCAGAACCTGGGTAACTGTACACAATAGTGGCAATATTATAATGATGCAATTGTGAAAGACTTAGTTACTCTGACCAAAGTAGCAATCAAGACAGTTCCAAAATATTCATAATGATAAATGTTACCCATCTTCAGAGACAGACCTTATAAACTTTGAGTACAATATGAAGCATGCTTTTTTCGCTTTCTTAATTTTTCTTGCTTCATTCATTTTTTGCTTTTTTTCTCCAATGTGGCTAACATGTAAATATGTTTTACATGATTTCACATGTGTAATTGTTATCATATTGCTTTCCTTCACAATAGGTGGTGGAGGGATGGAGAAGAGGAAGAAAATTTGGAACTAAAAATTTTAAATGAATATTAAAAAGAAAAAAGGAAAGATAAAGTTAAACATAATTTTTAAAAAAAGATTGAATCAGCTATCTCTGAAAGTAGAATTTCCTTTCACTTAGAAATTCTCAAGCAAAAGCTGGGTGACAAATGATATGTCAGGTTTGTTCTTGGTCAGTTACTGGTTAGACTAGATTCCCTCAGTGTTTACTTCAAACTGGACTCTGATTTTGTGTTACTCTGCATTATTCATTAGTATTATATTTACTTATGGGTATCATTTTTTAAGAAGGGCACTAAAAGTTTAAGCCTTTATAGACTGTATGGAAACAATTTCATGGAAGGAAGGGTCAAAGGTTTAATGTTGTAATGGTTAGTCTGGGGATAGAAAAACTTAGTGGTACATAATAGATATTTCCAAATATTTGAAGAGGTATTATTTAAAAGAGGAAGCATATTTTTTTTATTTTGAAAGACTGAATCACAACCAGTTGGTAGAATTTGCTACAGGCAAATTTTTGCTAAATGTAAGGAAAAACATAAAAACAACTGCTTGAGTACTTCTAGTTTCAAAAATTGAAAAGTGAAATGGGCTTTCTTGAAAAGTAGTGAACTCCCCGTTATTAGAAGTACTCAAGCAGAGTATGATCTGAAGATTATGGATATAACAAGTATATTATAGAGAAGATTCCTTCATTGGATAAAAAGTTAGACTAGAAGACCTAACTCTTTTAGCTAAAAAAACCCACAGTGCATAGTACTTTGTAGATTAGGTTAGATTCGATTTAATAAAATGTTAAACATTTACTTACTATGTACCAGAAATTGTGCTAAGTCCTGGGAATATATACAAAAATAAAAGGAAAGATAGTCTCTGCCTTTAAGGAGCTTAGTTCTAATGGGAGAAGACAACACATAAAGGGAGATTAAGGGGACAGTTGCCCACACAAGTGGCTCAGTGTAAAAGACCAGAGCATCAGGAGCAAAGATAGAAGGTGGTTAGCTTGGATATTTCCTCAAGTGGATATTCTATGTAGAACCAGTTGGAGGAAGGTGCCACAAAGATGGAGGCATCTCCAGTGTAAGATGGTGACTTGGGGTGAGTTGTCAGAATAGTAAGTTGATTTATTTGGAGAAATTTGAAAAATCCTACAGATTATAGAAATATTATCTAAGTACTGTTCTCATTCTCTCATCGCATTCTAGTTTATTATTGTTTTTTCCATAATAGAGTGTTAGCTCTTTGAGAGTAGAGTGTGTATGTTATTTATTTTTGTACTGCCATCAATGCCTAGTATAATACATTGCACATAGTAAGTGCTTTGTTGTATGGATGAATGAAAAATGAATGTATAATGGAATTCTGGGCTTTCTTATATACATACTAATAGGTCGGGTCCCCAGAACTAGGAGGGCTACATTTCCTATTCTGGATATTAGGGATACCCTTGAAAGGTTGATGGTATCTTTCTAATGCTATCAACTCAAGCTTCCATTTTAGTATGTTCTTCCCAATATCAACTACCAGTAATTATCACATCAGTATCACCTAACTAATTAACATCAATTAGTTTTTCCTAAGAGATTTTTACTGGAAAAAAAATACAGCAAGGATCAACATAGACCACTCCTCCACCCAATAATCTCTACCATTCACTATCCTCTGTACCAGAGCATATTCTCTCCTCTATTACTCTATTTCTAGTGTAGAATTGGCTCACACTTGAAGTTTGTGTTATGAACATTCATCCTGTTAGTCAGTCAATTAAGGTATTGCACAACTTCTGGACAGGTTGCTCCCCTTCCCCTTTGAAAGGTATAATGTCTCGACAGCCTGATTGATTCACTGCTTGACTGGATTCTGTTGATAGTTCTTCAGAGATATGCTCCTCCAATCTTTCCAAAACAAATAAATTCTGTGATAAAAGCTAAAAAGATAAACCGAGTTTCAATTTAACTAAAATATAATTTGAAAATTGAAAAATAATTTTGTTATTTTTAGAAGCTTTTAAGGTTCTTTGTAAAATAGATCATGGTTTCATATATAATCCTTTTTATTGTTTATCTATTGAAAGGTTCATATTTATAAAGTTGAGAATTAAAAAAAATCTTTGGAACTCTATCTTTTCTCTTTGAATACTTATTACCCTGCAGCTAGTAGCAAAATTATATAGAAAGGCTCTGTATGACTCTGGGGAAGCAGGAAGAGGAGGAGGTTTGGCCATAGCCAATCATGTTAGGATTTAGTAATGCCTTTGTAAGCAATAAACCTGGTTCTGTCAGTGGGGAACAAATCAGGTTTCTTTAGGTCTATGGAAAGAGAAAAGCCAATATTTGGACTAAGAAAACACCTCAGGAATGCAACTAGTAGGAGAGGGAATTCCCTCAGAGTTTCTCTTTATTCTTTGAAGTAGCCCCTGAAAAATCAAGGAATTGAAGTAGAGGACTCTTACTGTCCCTTCAGGCCCTCAGTTTGTGAATCTAATTAGACTCACCAAAGGAGTGCAATTTGAATTAATGCTATTTCAGTTTAGGAGGTTTTTCTTGAAACAATTGATCAATTTTCACCACTCTTTGTTACTTTATAAAACATTTTTATTGACATTTTGCATTTATATCATGCTTATTTTAATTTCTGCATTTGGTGGCAAGTACTTTTCTAAATGTGTGATAATGGTAAATTAAGACCTAGGAAATGATAAAGAAGAAAAAGTGCACATAAATATCTATATGAAATTTACCAAAGGATATTTTACAAAGTGGAAATACTGAGGCTTCCAAAGGGCTGCTGGGGAAGGTCAAGGAAAGTGTGCAAGAGTTAGGACTTTGACTTTGACGAATGGGTAGTTTAGAATAAACTAGTAGGAGCAGAGAGATTGCTCTATGTAGAGAAAACAGAACATAAGCAAATGTATGACAGGTGAACTGGAACAGAGATAAAATTAGCTAGGTAGTTTCTGGAATGTGAGAGCTAAAAGTCTGTGAGAGAAAAGTAAGGAAGAGAGCTTGCAAGAATTTGTAGGATTTCAGATGTAAGAAATAAAGAAGAATGAGAAGTCAAACAAAAAATCCTTGAGCTGGAGCTGAAGCTGATACCTCATCTCTAAATGTAATATAGTCGGGAGTTGAAAAACTGATGAGTCCTAAATGTTAAATTTCTGCACTGAAGGTAATTTCACAAAATTCTCTGGACTCTCTGCCTACCTCAATACAGCTATCCCCAAAACATGATTATTTGTCTTCTCTCTGAGAATTATCAAAGGAAACAATCTTAGCCATCATTATTTCGAGTCTTTTTGTTTGCCCATCTTCAAAAAACATCCCCGGTTTTGGGGTAGTCCAACCTAATACTTCCCCATTATTGTTTAAAGAGTAACTGGACATTGTTTGGGCAGACTGATTTTGAATATCTGAATTATTTTGGTTGTGTGGAAGGGGCCAATTTCTTTGCACTGGGGGAAGACTGTTTTGAAGTAAAAAGGGGACTCCTAAGGTGGGAGCATGACGAGGTCAACTTTCAAAGTGCTATCTATGCCAGTTTCCTGAAGCCACTGCCAGCTCTGTAGTGGTACCTGACCAAGTAGCAGGATTATTGGGAACAGTATGAGTGGGAAAGAAGAGAGGAATAATTCCTTGTTGAATCCACTTTTCTAGCCCCCTCCTAGCTATTTCTTCTAATTTTAGGAGAACTGAAAATAAGCACCACCTGGATTTTGGCCCGGGAGAGTTTGTCTTGGCTTGTTTTTTACATCTTCAATTATTGCTTGGATTTTCCACCATGTTTGTTAGTTGTCTTTATGTCATCTGATAATTTTACAAAGTTCATTTTGGATTCCATCTTTAAGGAATTTGTTCCCTTTTCCTGTTCTAATTTAGCCCCCTCATCTCACCTAGGACTCTAAGAATATGTGGAACCAAGAGGTCAGGTTATCTTAATTTATAGAGGAAGCTTTTGTAGCTATAGGCAACTTGTTACAAGATTACTTCTTTTTTTAAAAAGTGATTTATTTTAAACATTCTTTTTTTAAAATCCTTACCTTCTGTCTTGGAATCAATATTGTGTATTGGTTCCAAGGCAGAAGAGTGGTAAGGGTAGGCAATGGGGGTTAAGTGACTTTCCCAGGGTCACACAGCTGGGAAATGTCTAAGGTCAGATTTGAACCTAGGACCTCTCATTTCTAGGCCTGGCTCTCAGTCCGCTGAGTTACCCAGCTGCCCCCCCCATTCTTTTCTTTTTAAATGTTGAGTTCCAAATTCTCTTCCTTCCATACCTCCCATTCAGTAAGAAGACAAACAAAATGATATTTATTAACCATTTGGAATTTTGCAAAACAGATTTCCACATTAGCTATATTACATGTACACACAAAAGAAAGCAAGAACATCATCCTTCAGTTTGTATTCAGAATTCCTCATTTCTCTCTCTGGAGGTGTATAGCATTTTTTCATCATGACTACTTTGGAATAGTCTTAGGTCATTATAGTGATGAGTTATCAGCTCTTTTCTAGTTGATCATCATCATGGCACTGATGTTACTGTATACAATGCTCTTATGTTTCTTCCAGTTTCACTTTGAATCAGTTCATATAGGTCTTGACACGTTTTTTTTCTGAACCCATCCTGCTCATCATTTCTTATAGTTCAAATAGTATTCCATCACATACTACCTAATAACAATCATATACCATTGTTCAGCCATTCCCCAAATGATGGATATGCCCTCAATTTCCAAATCTTTGACATAAAAAAAGAGCTGGGTACAAATATATTTTTACCTATAGATTTTTCCTATTTTCCTTTTATCTCTTTGGGGTACAGACCTAGTAGTGGTATTGCTGGATCAAGGGCATACACAGTTTTATAGCCCTATGGACATAGTTCCAAATTGTTCTCCAGAATAATTGATCAATTCTACCTACAAATTATTAATGTACCTGTTTTCTCTCATTCCCTCCAGCATTTATCATTTCTGATGGCTTCTCAGAGATATTTTAATTACACTTCTCTAATCAGTAGTTATTTAGAGCATTTTTTCAGCTTTGATTTTTTTTTTCTGAAAACTGCCTGTTCATTTGTGGTGATGATTCTCACCATCACTATTGTGCTAAAAGAAATAATGAACTGGAGGAATTCCATGTGAATTGGAATGACCTCCAGGAATTGATGCAGAGTGAAAGTAGCAGAACCAGAACATTGTACACAGAGACTGATACACTGTGGTAAAATCATATGTAATGGTCTTCTCTACTAGCAGCAATGCAATGATACGGGACAATTCTGAGGGACTTAAGAGAAAAAACACGACCCACATCCAGAGAAAAAACTGTGGGAGTAGAAACACAGGAGAAAAAAACATTTCCTTGATCACATGGTTCGATGGGGATATAATTGGGGATGTAGACTCTAAATGATCACTCTATTGCAAATATTAATAACATGGAAATAGGTCTTGATCAATGATACATGTAAAACCCAGTGGAATTGCTCATTGACTTCGGGAAGGGGGGAAGGAGGAGAGGAGGGAAAGAATACAAATCATGTAACCATGGGAAAATACTCAAAATTAATTAAATAAATGTAATTTTAAAAAAACTACTTGTTCATATCCTTTGACCATTTATCAATTGAGGAATTACCTTTATTTTTATACATTTGATTCAGTTTTCTATATATTTTTCAAAGAGGCCTTCCACAGATAAATTTATGGTGAAAATTTTTGACATTACTTCATTGTCTATGGTACCTTTTAGAAAAAATGTCATTTTCTGATTATCTCTTTTAATTAGGTCCTCTTTTGTTTTTCTTTGTCTAAGATCATGATTCATTGCTACTTTTTTTTTACTTCAACTCAAGCATTCTGCTCTAGTCTTTTATTTTAACTCTATGTGTATTTTTCTGTTTTAAGTGTGTGTTTTGTAAACAACATATTGTTGGATTTGAGTTTCTAATCCATTCTGCTTTCCACTTCCATTTTATGGGTGAGCTCATCCCATTCACATTCTCAGTTATGACCACTAACTGTTTTCTTCTGTTTATCCTTCTATCTCTTTTTTATCTATTCCTCCTCAATAATATGTTGTGCTTCTGAACACTGCTTCTCTTCATCTGTCTTCATTTTTATCATTCCTTCCTCACCATATCTCTTACCCTCTTCTCTTTCTGTTTCCCTATTGAGTAAAGTAGATTTGTCTACCAACTGAATGTATATATTCTTTCCTCTTTGAATCCATTCTGAGAATAAGGTTCAAGTATTGCCTGGCACTCCCCCTGCCATTTTCTCCTCTACTATCAAAACTCTTCCTTGAAATCCTCTTTTATGTGAGAAAAATTTCCCCATTCTACCTCACCCATCTCCCAATGCATCCCTCTTACTCATAACTTCATTTTTTTCAGATCTCATCCCAATATAATTAACTCATACTCATGCCCTCTGTCAATATGTAGATTCCTTCTAATTGCCTTAATAATGATAAAGCTTTTAGGAATTACAATATCATCTTCCCATATAAGAATGTAAACAGTTCTACTTTATTGAAAACTTTATGTTTCCCTTTTTATACTTCTTTTGAGTCTTGTATTTATCAAATTTTCTATTAAGCTCTGTTCTGCTGATCAGGAATTCTTGAAAATTCTCTATTTCATCAAATACCCATTTTTCCCTCTTAAGAATTATACTCAGTTTTGCCAGTTAGGTTATCTTGTTGTGATCTTTAGCTCCTTTGCCCTCTATAATATATTTCAAGCCATCTGCTTCTTTAACAATAGAACTGCAAAGTCTTGTGTAATTTCTGACTATGGCTCCACAATATTTTCATTATTTCTTTATGACCACTTGCAATATTTTCTCCTTGACCTTGGAGCTTTGGAATTTGCCTATAATATTCGAGGACCAACAAATTTGGGGATTTCTTTCAGGGGGTGATTAGTGGGTTTTTTCAATTTCTGTTATTTTACCCTTTGAATCTAAGATATTGGAGTAGTTTTCCATAATATTTTCTGGAGATATGATGTCTAGGCTCTTTTTTTGATCATGACTTTCAGGTAGTTTAATAATTCTTAAGTTTTCTCTCCTTGATCTCTTTTCCAGGTCAGTTGTTTATCCAATGAGATATTTCACATTTTCTTCTATTTTTTTCTTTTGACTATGTTATTGTTTCTTGAAAACTCATGGAGTCATTAGCTTCCACTTGCTCAATTCTATTTTTAAGTAGTTATTTTAATTTTTTTTTATTTTAAACCCTTAACTTCTGTGTATTGTCTTATAGGTGGAAGAGTGGTAAGGGTAGGCAATGGGGGTCAAGTGACTTGCCCAGGGTCACACAGCTGGGAAGTGTCTGAGGCCGGATTTGAACCTAGGACCTCCCGCCTCTAGGCCTGGCTCTCACTCCACTGAGCTACCCAGCTGCCCCCATTAAGTAGTTATTTTATTCAGTGAACTTTTGTACCTTTTTTCCCATTTGACCAATTCTACTTTTTAAGGATTTCTTCTGTGAATTTTTGTACCTCTTTTACCATTAAGCCAGTTGTTTTTGAAGGTTATATTTTCTAAAATATTTTTTGGGCCTCTTCCCAAGTTGTTAATTTTTTTTTCATAATTTTCTTTCATCACTCTCATTTCTTTTCTCAATTTTTCCTCTAGTAGTCATCTCTTTTTTTTAAACTCTTCTAGGAATTACCGTTAGGCTTGAATCCAGTTAGCATTTTTCTTTGAGGCTTTGTTTGTAGCTCTTTCCACATTGCAGTCTTCTTCTGAGATTGTGTCCTGGTCGTTCCTGCTATTGTAGTAGCTTTTTATGGCTAAGCCTTTTTTCCCCCTTGTTTACTCATTTACCTAGTCCATTTCTTGACTTTGAACCTTATGTTAAAATTGGGCCTACTCATCTAGGGGTGAGGAGGTACCATCCTAAACCTTGGGCTTTTTTGTATTGCTGATTTCAGAGGTAGTTCTGGGAGTCTTCAAATTTTCCTTGTTTCTAAGCTGGCATGACCTGAAGAGAAGTGTGGTCACTGCACCCTGATCTATGTGGTCTTTACTCAAGGAAAACCCCTGATTTCCTCTTGCCAGAAGTCCTATTGCTCTTTACCCTGGAACTGTCCCTTGTTTCCTTGTGATTGACCACTGGTGCTCCTCTCTACCTTGGTCCTACTACTAAGAACTGTGTTTAGGTAATAAAGTTGCCAATTAGTGTGAGCTGTACCCAATGCCAGTAAAAGATCCCTTGTAGTTTCTTTCTGCCCAATTGGCAAATTCCTTTATTGTCTCTTGGCTGAGAGCTCCAGAAATTGCTGCTACTGCTATTGTGACTGTCTCAGCTACCTCCAAGATTTGCCACCGGTGTTGCTGCTTACTTATGCTCTGCGTTGACCCTAACCCTGCTGTCACAGACCATTCCTGTTGATTTCCTAAATTGGCTTACACTGGGAAAATGTCTCAGTTTGAGCTTTTGTTGACCACTGCTCTAAAATTTGATTTAAGGAGTTATTTTAAAACTTTTTGGAGGGGGATGCTGAGAGAGCCAGTTGGGTTGTTCTCTGTAGTCCACTATCTTGGCTCCCCTCTTTATCAAATTATTTTCGTTAAGATAATATTAAAGTAATTTCAGGAAGGAATTATATGTATCTTAGATTCACATCTGGTTATAGAACTTTATCCTGACTCAGCTATCCAGAAATGTTCTTTAGCATTTCACTTTTTAGAAACAATTTTTAAAAGTACTGATGATGTGACGGGATGGAAGTCAGAAACCTAACATTAATGAGGTATTTGAATAGAGCCAGGGTTTTTAAAGTGACAGCACTGTCCAGACTGCTTGGTATACGGATGACTGTGTTTCTCTGCTACCATTGGGCATTGGATTTAGGAAAAATGTCTTTAATGATAGAAGTCATACCAGGCTAGTAGAAAGTGCTGGCTAGGAATGGAGGAACTGGAGCATTTTGGATATAACACTTAAGAAGGCAGAGCAGTTACATTTAAGTATAATTGGAAAAAGTCTAATTTGTGTGTTTTAGTGATTGGGAAGTGAAATGCAAACTTCTTCCATGAAGTATTCATATGGAGGTGGTTGGATCTCACCTGAATAGAAATCTTGTTAACTACAAATTGAGTGGTCCAATAAACAACAGCTATGGAGGCAGCGGGTGAAGGTCAAAGGAACTGGGTTCACATTCTTGCTCTGCTACTTATACCATATTTGGGCAAGTCTCTCTTAGCCTTAGGCTCCTCATCTATAAAATAGGATTGGACTCTATCATCTCTTAAGCTCTAAGGGAGCTGACTCTCTTGCATTATTCATTAAGCATTTTAAGGTATCTGCTGTGTGCTAAGGTCCTGTGCTTAGCCCTGGGAACACAAAAATAAAAATAAAAGTCACCTTCAATGGGCTTACATTCTCCTGGAAGTGGAAAACATGTACACAGATAAGTGAACACCAAATAGTTACAGAATAAATACAAAGTTGTTTTGGAAAGGGAAGGACACTTATGGGGATAGGGAGGAGATAGGAAAAGTCCTGGGTAGGAAGAGAGTGCCACTTGAAGTGAGGTTTGGAAGAAAATGAAATGAAAAGCTGTAGAAAGGGTATATTCCAGCCACGTACCTTTTAAGGCATACAAGTGAGAGATAGAATGTCATATATGAATAGCAAGTAGGACAGTTTGCCCAGATTTTAGACTGCGTAAGGGGGAGTAATATGAAATCATTCTGGAAATATAGGTTAGAAACATATTGTGAAATGCTTTAAATATCAGAGGAGTTAATATTTTGTCCTAGAGGCAGAGGGAGCTACTAAAATTGCATCAGCAGGGGAGTGATATGGTTAGATCTGATTGTTCTGAATATCAGTTTGATAGCTGGGAAGGCTAGATTGGAGAGGGGAAAAATTGAAGACAAAGAGAACAATTAGGATGTTATTTAAATAGTTCAGGTGAGAGGAAAGAAACAATGAGGATGATAACCTTGTGAGTTGAGAGAAGGGATGGGTAGAGGACTTGGCAACTAAATGACTATGTAGATTGAGGGAAAGTAAAGAGTGGAGGAATGGCTCTGAGGTTCTAAACCTGGATAACCAGAAGAAAGGTAATGTTTTCAACATAAACAGGGAAATTAAGAAAAAGAATTAATTATGTTGGAAAAATAATGAATTCTTTTTTGCATATGTTGTGTTTAAGCTGCCTATAGGCAGTTAGTGATTCAGGCCTGGAGTTCAGGAGATATTAGGACCAAATATATAGATATGGGATAGTTACATATAGCACGAATACTGGGTCTGGATCTTCCTGAGTTCAAATGTGGCCTCTTACACTTACTAGCTTTGTGACCCTGGGCAAGGTGCTTAATTGGGATTAAGTCTCAGTTCTCATATATAAAATGAGTTGGAGAAGGACTTGGCAAACCACTCCAGTATCTTTGCCAAAAAAACAAAAACAAATGGGGATCACAAAGAGTCATATAAAAAATAAGTGAAAAACAACGAAAATACAGTTATGACAGGGGATCAGGGCTGGGCATTGTGTAAATAGAAATTAGCTCTATCCCATTAATAGTCAAAAATCTACTCAACCCAGGCGTGCTAATGATGTCACTCCCACCTCCCTTAGTGGGGAGGGGAGACGAGTTACCCACACGTGACAATAAGTAACAAATCAAGAATAAGGGACTGCCCTTTGGGCAGTCCAAATCAATGTAGAAACTGCCATTTGTCCATTGAACTAGAGGTGGACCACAGGAAGTGATGAAAGACATGATCTCTTTAAGTAAGTTAGTGAACTTCCTGTGGGGTGAGTTGTCGTCTGGAACTGGAAGAAGAAGCATCTCCTGAGACCACAGATAGCTTACACTCCTGTATTGTCACGTGGGTAAGTTAGGCTGGCTTCCTTGGCCTAGCTGGGCCAATTCTAAACTCTGCCTATCCGGCTGTTGGGCCTTGCGGCTTACAGCTTCATTTATTTAGTCTTCTAACCTCCCTCTTCTCTTTATCCCTACTCACCTTCCTGATTGTAAATAAACTCCTCAACCCGATGCTGACTTGGGTCTGATTAAATTACGGAATCAACCTGAATTGTTGATTCCTGGCGGCCACATAATTTTAATATATATCTAATAACTAAATTTTAATTCTTACAGCATGTATCCAGAACTATCTATATGTCTCTCCCGACCTTTAGTCATATATGTATGTATATGTGAAGTATACATATATATAACATATATGTAACATATAT
This sequence comes from Gracilinanus agilis, assembly GCF_016433145.1. Taxonomy (NCBI): domain Eukaryota; kingdom Metazoa; phylum Chordata; class Mammalia; order Didelphimorphia; family Didelphidae; genus Gracilinanus; species Gracilinanus agilis. The sequence continues at coordinate 166,541,691 of NC_058130.1, forward strand.
GTATATACATTATGAGCGTGAGTGTGTGTATTTTTAATGGAACCCATAAAAGCTGATGAAATTATTAAAGAAGGGAGGACTAGAGAGAGAAGAGATATGATTTCAGAGCTTTGGGGGATGCTCATATTTATATGATCCAAGAAAGAAGATTCAGGAGAAGCAGCCAGAATGATAGAAGGGCAACCATTACAAAGTAGTGTCATAAAAAAACAAAACCAGGAGGAATCCAGCATTCAAGAAGAAATGATAATCAGTAATGTCACATATTTCAGAGTGGTGAAGGATAAAGATTGAGAAAAGGTGATTGATTGAACAATTAAGAGATTATTGGGAATTGAGGGGAAAAGTTTTAAATGAGTGATGAGACTAGAAGCTTGATTGAAATAATTTGTGAAGTTACAGGAGAAAAAAGAGGCAATGACTATAGGTTTCTTTTTTCTTTTAGTTTGGCTGTGAAAGGAAGGGGAGCTGCAGGGTGATAGCTTGAAGGGATAGTAGGATCCCATGAAGGTTTTCTAAATGTGGGGAGATCTAGAAATATTTCTACAGAGAAGAAACCATTAAATAGAGCTTGAGGAAATTAGAAGAAGAGAATTGATGGAAGGAGCAAATTGCTATAGGAGATTGGATCAAGTGAGATAACCAGAGTGATTTGATTTGATGAGAAAAGTAGGCCACCTCTCATTCTGAGACAGGAGCAAGGAGTAATGAGGATAAGGGATGATATCAAGGAGTTTTGAGGTATAGAATAGGGAAGAAGAGGAACTCATGATGAAAGACTTATCTTTACTTGGCAATGGGTTATACTGTAAAGAGTGCAGACCTTCAAAATCAAGAACTGTGTTTATATCGTGGCTATCATACTTATTATTAACTCTTTGTATGACTGTTCAAATCCCATAATTTATCCAATTCTCAGCTTCCTTATCTGTAATTTGGAAATGGTAATATCTATATAGTACCAACCTCACAAGACTGTTGTTGGATTGGGACATTGTTGTTGCATTGCTGGTAGAGTTATGAACTGGTCTAACTATTCCGGAGAGCAGATTGTAATTATGCCTAAATGATTATAAAACAATGCATACCCTTTGACCCAGTAATATCCCTACTAGGTCTGTATCCCAAAGAGATAAAAAATAATTGAGAAAGAACCTGTGTATACAAAAATATTTATAGCTACTCTTTTTGTGGTGGCAAAGAATTGGAAATTGATGTTACATCCATCAATTGGAGAATGGCTGAACAAATTATGGTTTATGATGGTCATGGAATACTATTGTTATATAAGGAATGATGAACAGGATGACTTCGCAAAGAGCTAGAAAGACCTACATGAACTGATGTAGAGTGAAACAAGCAGAAACAAGAAAACATTGTACACAGTAACAGCAATATTGTGAACTGATCAATTGTAAAAGACTGAGCTACCATGAGCTCAATGATTCAGGACGATTCTGAGGGACTTCTGACAAAGAATTCTATCTATCCACTTCCAGAGAAAGAACTGTTGGAGTCAGAATGTAGATGAAAACATATTATTTTTCACTTGTTTATTTGGCTTTACGTTTTGGGGTTTTGGTTTTATGAGATTATTCACTTGCAAAAATGAACAATATAGAAATGTTTTGCATGATAATACATATGTAACCCAGAAAAAAATTAAATGTGGAAACCTCAAAAGAATTTCAAATTAAAAAAAGACTTGTAGACAAATAATGTGTGGAAAGGAAACACCTTCAGTGCTATATAAATGTGAACTTACATTTATTATAATCATTGTTATTGGCAATGGATATGGAAGGTTCAAAAGATACTGTCTGTTCTTTATTTAAAAGTTTCTTTATATTGTTTTTATATCACCATCTTTTCCCAATAACCTCTATTCTCAAGATACACTCTTTTAAAACAAAGAAAAACAGTTAAGAGAAATGAATGGACACGTCAGTCATGTTTGATGACATAAATATCATTCTACATGTCCATTGCCTCTTCACTGAGAGAAGGGAAATATATCTCACACCAGTCCTCTGAAAAGAAAAATTGCTCATTGCATTAATCTGAATTCTGATGTCTTTCAGTGGTGTCTTCCTTTACATTTTTGTTGTCGTGGATATTATTCTCCTATTCCGCTTTCTGCAGTTCATAAAAATCTTATCAAGTTTCTCTGAATTCTTCATATTTATAATTTCTTATAATATTCCATTGTATTAATATACTCTAGTTCAGCTATTCCTCAGTCACTGGACACTCAGGTGACAGTATGATGTAGGGGGGACAGAGCACTAATTTTGAAGTTCAGAAATATCTAGATTCAAACTAGATTCAGTTCCCACTTTTTACCCCCACCAGCTGGGGACCATGGGCAAGCCACTTAAATTCTCTGAGCCTTAACTCTTATCTACTATAACAGTCCCTACCTCAGGGTAATTGTGTGTGAGGTCAAATGAGACCACAAATATATAATTAGTAATAACAAATCAATAAAGAAAAGAAATAAAGTATTGGTAATGACAGCTACTCCTTTTTTAGTTATGAGAAGCTATTTTTTTTTAATTTTGTAAACTAACTATGGTGTTAGAGCCTAGAAAAATGGTGCTTGTTCTGCCATCTTCATGCTTGTTCTAGCAGCTGTGTGCTCTGAAGGGGCAATGCTGCCATGACCAGTCTTGCTATTATCATTACAAGTCTTCTTTTCCCTAGTTTTGAGCTGGCTTCAGTTTTTCCTAGAGCTACTACCTCTTGACCCTCCTTTATCAGAGATCCCATGTTATGAGCATGAGCCAAATTCCCAATTCAACCCTAGATAGGTCCCTATACTAATAGAGTCTCTGGGAACTGATACAAAAATCAGCTCATTCAATCTCTTTATTTTATAGATAAAGAAGCTGAGGCTCAGAGGAGTAAAATAGCTACCTAAAGACAAATAGTGAGTTAATATAGAGTTAAGATTCAAACCCAAATTTCCTTACCCCAAAAGTATTTCCTGTAGTTTTCCTTTGACCTCTCTACTAATGGGATGTTGTGTTTGTAGTCAGAGGTCAGGGAGAGTGATAGGACTTTCTGAATTGGACTTTTGGTAATTATAGTCTCTGGCTTAGAGCAAGAATTTCATCCTTTCTAGAATGAGAACTGAAGACCTTATGCTTGTTAGCTGGTGAAGCTTGTCCATAAGAATCTGATGTTCATTTCTGAGTTTTATAAACAAGTCTTTTAAGTCCAAGCTGGTGTCTGATTGGGTTATAAAATTGCAATTTGTCAGCAATTCCTAATACTTGAGTTTTTCAATATAGCTCAAGGGATTGGATTTCTGGTTATTGGGCAGCCATGCAATGGCTAATTGGAAATGCTATGGCAGTCTGCAAAGGATTTGGACTGAATGAATATTACTCTGCTGATGTCCAGTTATTTTCATTCTTTGACTCTTTATGACCCCAATTGAGGTATCCTTGGCAAAGAGCCATTTCTCCAGCTCATTTTATAGATGAGGAACTGGCGTAAGCAGGGTTAAGTGGCTTCCCCAAGGTCACATAGCTAGTAAGTGTGTGAGGCCAGATTTGAACTCAGGAAGGTAAGTTTTCCTAACTCCAGGTCCAGTACTCTATTATGTCACTTAGCTGTCCCTTTTACTCTGATAAGTTTACTTTTCTGGTTACCAAGTGCATTCTGATGAAAAGGAGAGGAGTGGGAAATAAGGTAGTTATTGCTGGCATTAGATTCTTTTTTTTCCTGTTATATTTTGCTTTGTACAGTTTCTTAAGAAATTCATAAAGAGAGCAGTTGAATGGAAAGAAAACATGTTTTCAAGTCTCTTTAATCAAATCAGTCTCCTAGTGAACTAGCAAAGCTGGTTTAGCCTGTTTAACTCCTGCTATATATTAAACTTTCCATGTCTACTAAAGCTTTGGATTTTTAAGAGAGAGGGAAAAACAACTACCACCACCACTAAGTCCTGAAGAACAGCAGGAAATTCACACTAAACTGAGTTTGTACTTGAAGTTGTATTTTTATTAAAAATATTTTGCATTTACTTGTCTTTGTATATGTTGTTCCTCAGCTTCCTTCACCACCAGAATTTAATCTTCTTGAGGGCATGGACTATTCTTATTTTTGTTTTTTGTTTATTTGTTTTTTTTTAACCCTTACCTTCCGTCTTGGAGTCAATACTGTGTATTGGCTCCAAGGCAGAAGAGTGGTAAGGGCTAGGCAATGGGGGTTAAGTGACTTGCCCAGGGTCACATAGGTGGGAAGTGTCTGAGGTCAGATTTGAACTGAGGATCTCTCTTCTCTAGGCCTGGCTCTCAATCCACTGAGCTACCCAGCTGCCCCCTATTTTTGTTTTTGTGTTCCCAGAGTCTGACATATGGCATGTATTTAATATTTGTTTGATGAAAGATTGAATGAATGAATACTGACTGTTATAGGTAAGTGTGGATGCCAGTTGGCTTGTGTAGATGCTCAGAATGATAACTGATGATACAAACTTGGTAATGAAGAGGTTGATGCTATATTGCTAGATCTCCAAGGGCAATGCTAAGACCTTGAATCCTAGACAGAAACAGACCCTTCTATTTCAACCCAGTCTGTTTCTGGACTTGGACAATTCACAGATTGATTTTTATGAAAAGAGAGTTGTTTTATGAGATATTCTTCCAATTATTTTTCTGTTATGACTTAGCTAGTTTTAGCTAAAGATGGGATTTAATATGTCAGGTGGCCTTGGGACTACCCCAGTCTTAGATCTTCAGTCTGCCTATTCAGTTCTGAACCTTTCTTTAGCTTATTTCCCCACAATTTTGCTTTAGTGTCAGTGTCATAAAATGAATTTCCATCTTGACTTATCTGTCTCTAGGCAAAAAGCCCTACAAATAATTTAAATTGGGAACCAGGCCTTCAGTATGTCTGTTCAAAGTATCACAGTGATTCCAGATGAATGCCTTTTTTTCTTTCTTTTCCTTAACCCAATCTGTCTTTCCATGCATTATCTTATTTGATCTTCATAACAGTCCCATGAGGGAGACAGGACAAGTATGATCATTGTGCTCCTGTGCTGTGTGTGTGTGTGTGTGTGTGTGTGTGTGTATGTGTATGGTCAAAAATCATAGCATCAAAGGAGATTAGAGCTGTAGGGCATGTTAATGGTTATCTAGGCCCTGTTTTTCAGGTACCAGGACTGAGACCAAAGAAATAAGGGTGCTTTCCTAAGGTTAAACTGCAGAACCAGGATTGAAACACAGCCATACCATACTGCTTTAGTGTAATGATTCACACAGCTGTTGATCAAGATTAGAGTCTCATTATCCTATGGAGAATGAGATTTCTCCAAAGAGAGTCGTCCATGCTAAATAGTTACATGTGGTTGTAAAAATCAGAGTTGTTACCAGGATCATAGATTTAGAACAAGAAGGGGCCTCAGTAAGCCATCTAGTCCAGTCCTTTATAGAAACTGAGGCCAAGAGAAATTGAGTTGAAATCTTTCTATAAGGAATGAATATATATATATGTATATCACATACACACACATAGATACATACACATATATGTGTGTATGTATGCATATACATACATACACACACACATCTGGTGACAGGAGTCTGGCCTATTTCTAGTTTATTTGAAACCATGAAAGGGGGATTTAAAAAGAGACAATGGGATGTACTTGATACTCAGTTAGCTAACTCTCACCTGAATGAGTACATCGTAAAGCTGCTCAAGAAGATAGCTTCAGAACAAAGTATAACCTTTTAATCAGAAAATTCCTGCGGGTGCTCAGAGAAGCCTTGGTTGAAGTTTTGCTATAGACGGGGCTATCAAATGTCAGTCATTCATGGGGCACCCTGGGGAACATAACAGGAAGAGCCTGATCATCTTGATTGATTTTCAGCAAGGGATTTTCCTTCTGGATAGATGAAATTTCTTTATAGCTATAAACATGAGTGCATAGCTTATTCCCAACACTCCCCTCCTCACCCCAAGTTTACTGCAGCTAGTTATGCTATGTTTCACTTCCATGCCTTATATATCCTAATCTCTTGTCCAGGGAAATTGATTCAATCACTTTGTCAAGATGAATGGTCAGAACTCTGCCTGCCTCTTGACTTCATACAGGATAATTCCTGCAGACTCTGCTTACCTAGAGCAGGCAACCTGTTTTCTAAGGGGAAGTAATGAGTACATTCCCTTGGAAGTACCCCTAGAGAGTAGGGGGAATCTTTCCATGGTTCATGAACTAGAATTATAAGGACAATAATAATAATTCATATTTATATAGAACTATACATATGTTGATTTTCACAACACTGTGTTGGGGAGCTAATACAAGCATTATCATACCCATTTCATGTTTGAGGAAATGGGGATTTGGAAATGTTCATTTTTGTATCTAATTCTTATATTCTCATTAATTCTGATATTCACACAACTAGTGAATCAAAGAGCTGACATTTGAACCCAGGTCTGTTGAATTGAAGTCTAGAGCTCTTTTACTATTCTGGCCTTCTTCTTCAAGCATATAAGAAGTTCCTAGGTCTCCCCAGTCCTGGGAGTCTAGATTCTGACTCAGGAAAGAGAAACCCATTTCATCTAGTTTCTCTGTGGTTGGTGATGGGCGTGGGGGTGGAGAGAGAATTCAGATTTAATGAGCCTTTTCTGCATTTTTGTTCTTCTGACTCTTGCCCATGCCTTTTTTTCCCTGGGCGAAGTCCAGGGAACTCCATAGCCAATTGACTGTGAGTTCCACTGAAATTTGACAGTATTCAAATTTATGTTACTCTGAATCTGGAAATAGTTCGGGTTTTTCTGTCAATTCTTATCTTTCTTGTCATCCTGCCAGCTCCCAGCTGGGTTTAGGAGGTGTTTGCTTTGCAGCACAGAGTTGGCTGCATAATTAGGTGGAGGGTTCAGAAATGAGCTGTAGGGTTCTCTTGGAATATAAATTTCTTACATCAGATGAGGGGGAGAGATGTAATTGGAAGACAGCAGGGAAAGTGAATGCTATCTGTGTAATCAATGTTTTTTTACTTGTAGGTTTAAGTAAGTCAAGTGAATTGGTATTAATTTAAAAGTTAATTTTACCTGTTGAATTAGGTTGTTGAAGTCTTCACTAAAATGACCTGAGGAACATGTAGTCTAAATACCAAGTCCCAGGGCTTAACAAGAGTACTTCCTATGATTATAGAATTATAGGGACTCACTCTCGTGTTAGAGGAACAACGTCTTTCCCCTAAAAACTAATTTCCCAGGATTTTCTTGTATATTGGGAATGAAAAAAGGGCAATTAAAAAATTTGGTATTTTATTTAAATTACTTTTGAAACAGAAAAAGAAAAATGGGAATTTTGTAGCATATAAAGGTTAATTGTTTAATATCGGGTAAAACTTGAAATTGAACTAAACTTCAGATGTAAAATACAGAATACATTATTGTGTCAATGAACACAAGATAACTACTGATTTATATCCATGCACTGCTAAAAGGACTTGGTGGTGGGTGGATAGAATAAATCACATTTTGTACCCAACTTGAAAGGAGAATATGCATCTATACTTGAGCTGTGTGTTTATTGCCTTCACAAGGCTTTAACCTTGAGATTGAAATAATCAGTGCACTAATTTATAATGCAGACCTTTCAACAAAATTGCCAGTATGTCTATTGGTAGGACCAGATAAAAAAAGAAAAAAGAGCATTGCATGTAGGCTGGCCTACAACTTTTGATCCAACTCCTGTCCTTCAAAAAGCCTAGGAAGAAGAAGCCTAGAGGAACTTTGGGACTCTATGGGACCAATTCAGAAATTTATAAAATCACACCCTTAACACAACCTCTAGTCCCTCTTTTTCTCCCTGTTTTCACAGTACTGGGCACTCCTTCCTTCCCTCTGATTCTTAACTTTATATAGCTAAGAAGGTCAATTATATGTTTTTTCTCCACTTCTTTTACTCCTTTGTCTTTCTGTCATTTCTACCTTCTCAATATCAACTCCAGATTACTCCTTTTTTTTTGTTCCAACACTCAAACTGCTGGATGCAGCTAGAGGAAGTTGAGCAATCATGCCATTTACAAATTCAAATATTCTCATAAATACAAAAAAACTTTAAAAGACTGAAGAATTCTGAATGGCAGTTAACATCTATGAATGCAGAAGACTGATAATGACAGAAAGATAATGTATGCAGTGTACCGGATGAGATATATTTTTGGGGTATACTCAGTGTGGGATACTCCTGATATAAATATTTGTTTCAAGAGTATTGTTTTCCTTTCTTTTTCCAATGGGGGAGAGGGGAGAGGTAGAAAGGAGAGAAAATAGATTTTTGTTCACTGGGGAAAAGAATATATTTAAAAAATCAAATCTATCTGTTCTCAACTGGGCCCTCACTGCTGTGAAGCAATATCTTTTTTTAATTTTTCAGACTGACTTTACCACACTCACAGCAAGAGTTCGTATAAGTCTTCTCCCTCTAGAATCCCTCTATGTTATCTCCCCACTCTATTTGCAAAATATTTCACTTCTCACTTTATACTGAGAAAATTGAGGCTATCCATTTTGATCTTTCTCATCTTTTCTACTTTATTCCTTTAAATCTTTACCTATCATCAACCTTTTTCTTTATTCCTTTACTACTACTGAGGAAGAGGTAATTCTTTTCCTTGCCAAATCTAATCCCTCTACATATTCTCTTGATTTCATCCCTCCCATCTTTGAGAAATTCTCCCTTTAATAATGTCTTCTCTGATTTAAAATCTCACCCTATATCTGCTAGCTTCTTCTTTGTTATCTATATACATGTTTAGTCTTCATTTTCCTTGACTTTCCTACCGCTTTCAACACTGTTGATTATCTTTACTTCCTGAACATTCTCTGCTTTCTTGGTTTCCATGACACTGTTCTCTCCTGATTCTTTTACTCGTCTAACCATTTCTTCTTAGTTGTTTTTTCTTGACAAGGAATCACTTATTCCTTGTCTTCTTGGAATGTTCAACATGGTTATCTCTATAGTTTCTTCCTGGTCCCTCTTTTCTTATCTTTCTATGCTCTATGTCTTAGTGCTCTCAATAACTTCCATGGATTCAACTTATTAGTTTTATGATGATGACTTCTAAATTTATATATCAAGACTGAATCTCTCACCAGACCCATATTCTAACACAACATGTAAAAAGGGAACTCATCTTCCTCCTTAAATGCACCTTATTCCAAAGTTTCTGATTTTGTTAAGGGTACTGCCATCTTCTATATCAACTAAATTTGTCCTCCCTGATATCTAATGAGTTGCTAAACTCTATCCATTCTACCTCCATGATATCTCTTAGATCTGTTAAATCCATTCCACTCACACTGCTACCAATAGGTATAGGTGTAGGCCTTCATCCCTTCTTGCTTGGACTATTTCAATAGTCCTAATTGGTCTCCCTTTTTCAAACCCTCCATTTCCTGTTCCATCTTCCATAAAATTAGCAAAATAATCTTCCTAAGATACATGTCTAACAATGTCCCTTGCCTACTCAAAAACTTCAATGATTCTTTGTCTCTAGAATTAAAAAATCTGAACTGCTTATCCAGTCATTTTAAGTCTCTTTGCAATCTGGCTCCAACCCAACTTTCTATCCTTATTTCATATTTACTTTCCTTTGTGTGTTATATGGTCCAACCAAACTAGTTTACTCAGCCTTCTCCATTTCTTTGTGTTTGCTTATACTTTTCTCAGTGCCTAGAATGTACTCCTTCCTCAACTTCACATCTGCCAACCTTTATTTTCTTTCAAGACTCAACCTAAGACAATGTCCTTTATGAAACCTTCTTTAACTCTGCCTTCCCCTATTTTGTTTTTAACCTCTAGTTGTTTCTTTCAACTCTAAAATCTTTGATCTTAGGTCATAAGATAGCTACCTAAGTGTGTAACACATCTTTAATGGTAGAGAGCAAGGAAGGTCAGCAGCCAGAAGTCATGCTAGATCTTGGTACAACCTTTCCCTCTATCTATTCCATAAAGCACTAGATAGGGTAGCATATAGAAATTGGACTTGGAGTCTGGAAGATACAAGTTGGAATCCTTCAGACATTAAGTAGCTTTGTAAGCTTGGACAAATCACTTAATTTCTTTCACCTTCCTCATCCTCCTCCCAACCCCCTAATCCTTTATTTCCTCAGTCCCAACTTGTCTCAGTTCCTGCCCTCCTCTATCTTCCCTTTCTGTCATGCCTTCTGGATCATCCATCATTTGTTAACAAACTATTCATCATTCAAGACCTCTTTACTTCACATTCTTTCCTTCTTCTTTTGCTCAGTGAAACCTGGTCTTCTCCTGAAGACACAAAAGCTGTTGGCACCCTCTCTAAAACTGACTTCCTTCTCTCTCTCACAACGATTCTCAGGGCCAGAAAGAAGATTTCATGACCCCAATTTTCAGACTCTACCACTGTCATTATTGCTCAATACCTTCCTCTGTTCATTTCAAATAGACTCCATCCTACCTAAGTATTGGTTACTACTATCTGTGACCCTCTGGGTCACTTTCCCTCCTTCTTAAGTAGGTTTAGTACCTGGCTCATGCTCTTTTTCTCCTAACCCATTCTCTTTGAATGCATTGACCTTAGAGTTCCTCAGCTTCTTTAGTGACCACAATCTTCGTCCCCAGTTCATCTCAACCAATCATAGAAGTAGCTCTATTTTAGACCTGACACTGCCTTACTCAGCTTTATTTGTTCCAGGTGGCAGAATTCCCAGTTATGAAAGCTCAAAATGCCTAGGTCTCTCAATTTCTTCAGTAGGAAAGTGGGCTTAATAGTTTGGAGTCAGAAGGTTTGTGGAAAATGTAGCAATTCAAAATTTGAAATGAATATCTTTAAAAATTCTTGCCATTAAAAACAGAGGAACAATTTTTGATAAGAAGAAAGTAAGGCAAACATTTTATTTCTAGCTTTCCTTGTCCCCTAGCCTGGTCTCTACTTTTTAGAACTACAGTTTTGAGAGTATCCCTTAGGTCTTAGGAAGGTAAATATGTGTTTTTTTAAACCTGGAATCTTCTGAGCTTTGGTAGTGAACTACAACATTTCTTTGGATACCTTATATTGGGGAAATTTGAAATACCTGTCTTGTGGACAGCTAGGTAGCACAGTGGACAGAGGGCTGGGCTTGAAATTGTTAAGATCTGAGTTCTTATGCAACCTCAGACACAATAACTGTACAAACCTAATTTGCCCATATCTATCCTTCCATTCTTCCTCTACTCTTCCCTCTCCTTCCCACCCTTCTTAATACAGTTTCTTTCTGTAACTTATAACTTACATTCTTATTTACATTTCTGTGAGAATGGAATTTCAGTGATTTTCTGTTTAATGATTAAAGCTGGGACCATTGCTCTTCACAAGGGACTTTTTCCATCATTTCTGCCTCTCCAGTAATGTCTGGTTCCTCCACTTTCCTTTGCTTAAGTGAATCTTGCTTCTCAGGCTTCACACCTGCTTTTCCTCATTTCTGATTCTTTTTCCTAGAGGAAGCTAAATGACATAGTGAATAGTGCTATACCTAGAGCCAGGAAGATTAGAGCTCAGATCTTTCCTCAAATTCTAGCTCTGTGACCTTTATTTAACCTCAGTCTCAGTTTTCTCACCTACGAAATGGGCATAATAATAGCACCCATTCATAAAATTATTATAAGCATCAAATGAAATAATATATCAACGTCTCTGAAATAATACTTAATGATTTTTCTGAAGGTCTATTCACCTTGTACAGCTACATGCAAAGAATTTTAAAAGCAAATTGCATGCAAACCTGAGGAAGAATTGACAGGATTGAATTTGGAGTTGGAAAATTTTAGTTCAGATTCCAAGATGGTGTGTGACCTCAGGAGCAATCCCTTAAATTATCTGGACCTTAGTTTAGTTTTCTTATCTGAAAAAATGTGGGTGTTAACATTAGCCCATCTGACTCCTGTGGTGCTTCTAGCTCTAGTTCAATAATTCTATGTTCCTAATTGTTTCCAAGCTCTTATATAGTTCATTTAAGAAGTGGATTGTTGATCCTTTAATCTCTTACTATTTTTGAATGAAATATGACCTAAAAAAGGATGTCCTCTATAAAATGAATGTGTCAGTGATTATTTTGCCTCATAAACATAATCAATTCCCAAAGCTCAATAGATGTATAGATAAAGGAGAAAAAAGGGGGATCATCTATCTTTCAATGTAGTTTTTTTCTTCCTCTTCCCTAACTATCTGTGTATGTGTATAATTTTTTTTATACAAAAAGACAGGAATGAAGAGAGGAAGGTTGGGGAAAAGAGTAAGATATATATAGCGAGACACACACAGAAGGGTGTGTGAGAGTGATCGTTGTGGGGGGGGGGGGTGGTGCATATGCTGCCTGTGAGCTGGGAATGTGTGAGAAGGGCTGGTGCTGTATGGGAGGTTGCAGGCAGGAAGCAGCTGGAGAGGAGGAGGAGCAGCAGCAGGAGCAGGAGCTGCCCTGCTTTCTTTCTCAGTCTCAAAGAGCCGGAATCAATTGAGTTAGAATTACAGATCCAGCTGAAGTTTGGCTGCCTGTCTGCAGTGGGAGAAAGAGCGGTGATTCCAGTTAGTGACCAGAAATCCTCCCTGGAGATCATACATAAGACGGGAATTCTAGCTTTGCAGCCAAGGAATCTCCTGCCCTGCCTTTCATCTGGTGGATTTCTGGGCTGTGCCTTGTTTTCTATCATCAAGTTTGCACCGTTCCTCGACAGGGCGTCTGCTTGGCACTCGAGCCTGTCAGTTTGGTGAAGCTAACAGTAGCTTCTTCTTTCTTCTCACCAGGCTTGCGATCAGGAATGGGCTTTGTCTTTGTTAGAAAGTTCATTATGTAGCTTCGATGTTCCATTAACCAGGATAGGTTTCTTTTTAGAGGAATCACTTGGGTTCTGTAGTTGAGCATTAAATATTTTTCCCATTTTTTAATCCTCATTTTGATTGTAGTAGCAAGGTAAGTGTTGTAGAGTGCTATTGGCTGTAGACAGCAAACTGGGACAGGAGCAAAATGTTATTGATAGAGAGTAACTGTGTTATATAACCTGCTCGGGTCTTTACTGCTGATGGGTGTCATTTTGGCGAGACAGATGTGCCAAACTTGTGCACTAAGAGCAGCATCTTTAAGTGCACAACCATGTGCACAGATAATTGGTATACCTTGTTTATACATATAGAAAACATATTCATTAATTCTGTGAGCCTGTATGCAGAGGTGACTTTCCTTGGGTGTATATTCATCCACATGCATACATCTCATTTGTATCCACATGTTTATATAGATATAATCCATTTTCATGTGTGTATAAGTGCATGCATGTATAAATAAATGTTTTATGCATGTATATGTTTCATACACACACACACACATATATAGGTTACCTATCTCTTGTGGGTATATAGTGATAGCCATCCATCTTGTGTGTGCACGTGTGTATGTATACAAATAATTCAACCATGATGGGGAAGGGTGTGAACACTTAGTCCATCCATTGTAATAGATATACAGATAACTTGTCGATTATGTATTTCAAATATGTGGATATAGACGATCCATCCTGAGTGTGTTCAGTTATGCAAAGAACCTGTTCATCTCTGTGTATGTATAGATAACCTGCCTATAATATATATGTGTGTTTATTTCCAAATAATTTATCCATTTCATGTGAGCTCATATAAATCATATCAACTCATCTTGCATGTGTTTACATGAGTGTAAATAACCAGTCCGTGATCTCACATGTACAGTGGTACTTTGTATGCCAATTGACCTGAAATTGTGTCATCTGTAAAAAATCTCTTAAGACAGTAAAGAATAGGTTGTTCTTTATAATAAATCTTTAAGACAATGAAGGTGTGGTAGAGTAATCTCTATAATAACTGAATTTACCTTGAGGCTAGGTATTTGAGTGGGGTCATTCTTAGAGTGGCTATTTCCTCAGGAAGCGCATAGTTATAGCAGGACCAAGGAAGGTAGAGTCCTAAAGGTTTGCTACTTTGGATTTTTATGGTGACCTGAAGCTGGATGGGTAAAATGCAGTCACTGGAGCTATTGTGTTAAGCTCCCAGCTGGGAGTCAAGTGAATAGGATAGGGATTCAAGAGAAGGCACCAAGAGTGGGCTTTTGCCACTGAGTCTTAAGGTAAGGCATAGGAAGCATCTCTCTCCCTGTGTAGTAGTTGGCTACAAGGAGTGAGTGATTCAGCCATGGAAATTTCTTCCAGAAAAATTGGTGAGCTGGGAGGGAAAGGAGACTGTCATTTTCCCTAGGACTATATGAGGCTGGATGTTGCAGTTGGATCTTGTATCCCTTCAGAGAAACATGAAATCATTTAATCACCCTGGGCCTCTGTTTTCTTATCTGAAAACAAGAGTTAGACTAGTTAGCCTCTGATTCCTTCCAACTTTATATCTAAAATTGTATGATCCTATAAAGATACTGGGGTGAAGAAAGATTGAGACTTTATAGACTATTCAAAGTAATTAATGCTGTGAAGAGAAGCTGCATTTGAGACCACAAAGTGGAATTTTGGGTCTACTGTGTACAAGACCTTTTTAAAGCCTAATTTAGTGTAGCTACAGAATTAAGGGCTGGTGGGCTTGACCCATGGTTAAAGAGAATCAAGTCTGTCCCCATCAAATGGCTCTGACATTGGCAACCTATTTCAGGGCTATTGTTATCCAGCAGTAATTAACCCATGTAAGTACCTGAATGGTTTTAGTTTATTGGCAAAACCATCTTAATTGCTAAAATAATAATCTTCTACAATTATCTAGTGTAAGAGTTCTTAGTGTGTGTGTGAGAGAGACGAATCCCTTTAGCAGTCTAGTGAAACATATGGACTTCTTCCCAGAACCATGTTTTTAAATACACAAAATCAAATACATAGGATTACCTATGTACAAATACAAAGGAAACCAATACTGATTTATCAAAATATAATAAATATGTTTTAAAAGCCCTCAAATTCACAGGACCATAGCCTAAGAATTCCTGGCCTTGTGCTTTTCAATTTACAGAGTGCCCACATGATCATACTTGATCTTCACAACAATCCTATGAAGTATGTATGACAAGATTATCACTTTTTTGTGCAGATTAGAAAATGTATAGGTCTTGCTTGGGGCATGTTGCTATTTAGTGGTAGAGCCAAGAATTCTGTCTCTCCGTCCAGCACCCTTGCTATTATATAGCTACATCATTGCTTTTTCTAAGTTATTTGATGAGAAACTTCCCTCTTCTTTGAAGTATAGAAAAATTTTCCTAGGAAGAGAGAGATGGGGCTGCCATTGGTGTAGGGTCTTTGGGTTCTCAGAGTTGTACAGGCAACTTACAGCGATAGGCCATTTGAGAGTGCTGGGCCTGCCCTGTTTGGAGCAAGAAGCTTTCTCTGATCATTTGCCACACTTAAGTCTGTGTCCTGATCACTGAGTTGCTCTGCTTTACCAACTCCTTATTTGCCATGTGTTTGGACCCAGAAATTCTAAAGGCACGTGTTTCCCACTCCTTTAAGCTATGAGAAGGTGAAATGGAATGACATTCTAGGATCAGAGGGCATCTTAACCCTTTATGGAAGTCAGTGGTCCTGGGAATATCAATGAATAGAGTCTGTGCACAATTCATTTCTGTCTTGGATACCTATCCCAGAGTGTTATCAGCATGGGTTGTTTGGCATTCCTAAAACATGAAAGATAGACTTCACACCTATCCTTTTTCTGGGATTGCTTTCCTTACTGGGGAGATGTTTATATTAGTGAAAATCAAACATAACCTCTGAGGGTAAGAATTCTTAAAGGGATTTTACCCCTTACTTCAGGTCACAAGCTAAATAAGGGTAGCTAAAGGTTTACAGAAGATTAATGAAGTTCTCTTAAAGATGTATTGTCTTTTCTCTCCGCTAAATAAGGAGTAGACCAGGCAAAGGGGATGGGAGAGCTAGAAGTCACCACATAGTGACAAAAAAAAAAAACAATGTCGTCATCTCTTCCTACCAACATAAGAGTACCAAAGATACATCAGAGACATTTACCACTGCCATCTTCACTTCCTTTCTTGGCTCCTAGGGAATGCAGATTGGAGGAGAGAAGAGACAGAAAGGAAAGAGAAGCAAATAGCCTACAATGCTTTTAGGACTTAATAGTCTCATTGGTGTCTAGTTTATGGTCTTAGGGAAGGAGGGAAGCAATGAAGAAGGTAGCAAGGTATAGTGGACATAATACTAGGCTGGGATGTAGGAAACATTTGTTCTGATAGTATTGCTGCCAGTGACTTATTGTGATCATGGACAAATTATTTTAGCTCTCTATTTATAAATCAGTTTCCTGCTTTATAAAATGAGAGGCTTGACTTAAATGATCTCCAAGACTCCTTCAGACTCTAATGTTACATTATTGATTATGTTCCTATCCCTGCCACAAAACAAATCTTGGGTGCCTTAAAGGAGCTGGTTGTATAAATTGATGGGAGAAGAGAAGGAAGGAAAAATTATAACAGGACCTGCAGGGTAGGTAGGGTGACAGCATGATAATACTAGTTGCCCAAATGAGAGAGGGGTAGACACAATGTGTGAAGGAACTAAGGACTAACTTGATTCCCTTCACAGTGTGATCTTTAGTTTGTCTAGTCTTATAGATTGTGTAGGGTATGTTGGCAGAGGTGGTCTAGAAGTTGGCAGGAATGGGTCTCCTTCTGTTAGGGCCTACCAGCTTCAAGTGTTCCCTTCTCAATCTAGGGTTGGTTCCAAAATACAGGAAAAGTGGGTAGATTAGTCCTTTGTGTTTAAATTAATCATTTTCCTCTGTTTGAAACCCTATTATGTGCCTTTTCAAAGATGGCCAATGCCTTTCAGGGCCGTTGGTATGTGTAGAAAGCCTCTAAGGCAGTTGGGGGATTGGAGAAGATGGTGAGAAAGGTGTTACCCTTGAATACTTTCAGAAGGTGGGATCAACCAGTTATTAACTACCACTGGCTGGATCTCATTGCCATCCAGAACTGATTCTCTAAAGGGAGATATTTCTGGACTAGACAGCATGGTACAATGGAAAGAGTACTGGTTCCAGTCATTAGAGCTAGGTTCACATCCTACCTCCGATGCTTACTGATTTCAAATAAGTCATTTGCTGGCCTTACTTTCCACATCTGAAAATTTAGAAGGTTGGGCTAGATGACCTTTGAGGTCTTTTTTAGCTTTAAATCTATGATCCTGCAATCTAATATATCCTGAGCTAGCCTTTGGTTCTGCTAAGTCCACATCAGCAGCTTCCTTGGGGAACTTTTTAAAAGATTCTCTAGAAATGTGTGATTATTTTAGGTGGGGGCTGGGAACAGGTTGCTATGGCAGCCCTGGCTGGAAATCTCCTGCTTCTCTTCAGTGTAAGAAACCAAGCAACTATTCTGTATTGATGTAAAGAGTGATAGGAAAAGTACCTGCAGCACCTTTAACTGGCTCTGCTACTGCATTTCCAGAAGGGGTGTTAGTGGGGCGGGGCAAGAACCTCCCTGATTGGCTGCAGCCCTTCTGGTATTTGCACTGTAGAGGTACTCAGTTGGCCTAAGTAGGTTTCACCCCCCAGATTTAGAGCAAAGTCCGAAATAGCTATCTCAACAATCGGATGAAATGGCAAGAGATCTTAGACTGGTTATAGGTCTTGATAAAGAATAGCATAGGGTTACATGAATTTCCACTATGGCCCTTACCAGCCTGCTTATACAAGAGTGACAGCCAGCAAGGACTAGCAGGGATCTAGTTGTGGATATGAGTGGCTGGGCCTTAACTTTCCCAGCTACTAAAGATTCCAACCTGTGTCACTGGTGTTTGGAACCATCTTGGATATGGTTTTCATTTATGATCTCTGCACTTTTGACTGGGATTTTCTCAATGGCTTTCCATATCATATCTTCTCAGGAAGTCAGAGAGATTAGATAGATTTAATTGGGCTCTAAATGCCAGAAAATATTTTCCTATGGCCCAAGTCTAATCAAAGGAGGATTTACAAAATGGACTGTAGAGATTCTCAGTTCCTTCTTCACTTTGTATAGGATAGTCCTCCTCCTCCTCCTCCTCCTCCTCCTCCTCCTCCTCTTCACTTTTTAACCTCCTCCCTCTCATTCACCTTTCTCTTCATGCTTTCTTCTCCATCCATAATGGATTGCTTCAAGGTTAAAACAAAAGAGTTTTATATATACCCATGTCAACTTGGAAAAACACAGAACCACTAAAGTGGTTGGCAAAACCAAATCTTTAATCAGGAAAGAGACAGTTCCTTTCCTTGATATTTGGCTCACCACACAGAGCCCAAGTGCTAAATACCACACAGAGTCAAACCCTGGGGGCTCTGGGGACATGTCTCTGAGAGGATCACAGTGCTAAATGATTCTCTAAAGAATAATTGAACTTAGGGACATACATCTTTTGGGGAATTAAGTACAGCAAACATACATTGACAATTTACAAGCAGACTTGGGAAAAGAGACTGTAGCTAGAGGCCAGGGTATCAGGGAGTAGCCTAACCTACAATAGATACAAAAGGATGGTTCCTGCCAGGTGTTGGTTTTCTTGGGAAAGGATCTCTGATACAATGGGGGAAACTTCTAAGAGAAAAGGGGTGATTGAGGATTTGAGCATTTCTGTTACTCCTATTCTGGACACTAAATGGAGGATTGGTGATTCCTTGTTCAGCCTAAGACAAAGTCAGTTTTGGACTTCGCTTTAAGGCAAGTTCTCAAGGCACCCCCCTCAGTTGATTCTTGAAATATCCTTGTCAGGAAGGTGGTATTATATCCTAATTTTATAGATAAGAAAAAGGGGATAAAAAGAAGTTCAACGACTAGTCTATGGTCACAAAGCTAATTAAGCGATTGAGAGTGCTTTTGAACTTATCCTCCTGACTTCATGTCTAGTGTTTTAGCCACTATGCCTGCTAGGTGCCCAAAGAGACACTGAAGGGGCCAACCGGCACGCTCCTGAAATTTTCTTCTTTCCTGGAAAAGGAATCATCTATGGCACAAATGAGGAAACTCAGAGCCAGATCTCAAATAGGAGGCAGTGGTGATAGTTCCTAAGGAGTGAAGCATCTGTCTTACAAAGTAGACAATAAAGGATGAGAGGATGGAGGTAGTTATTTTGTCTTTTTATATTCAGAACCTCAGCTCTGCCTAAGCCCTAAGAATCTGTGGTTCCAATGACATAGGGAAAACAACTGTTTCTCTCAACCAGAGCCAAAGAAAGCTATAGGTTTGGTGCACCCTTAGTGACATTAGAAGCAGCAACGAAAGAGCTAGTCCCTGCTGCTAGATCTCTGATTATAGACATGGAAACAGAATATTAGCTGGAAGTTGGTAGAGTAGAGGTTCTTCACTTTTCTGGATCATGGACCCCTTTTACAATCTGGTAAAGCCTATGGACCTTTCTCAGAATCATATTTTTAAGTACTTAAAACAAATATGGTTATAAAAGAAACCAATCATACCAAAATATGATGATTAAAAAACAAGTTGTTGTGTTGTTTTTTTTTTTTAATTTTAAACCCTTAACTTCTGTGTATTGACCCATAGGTGAAAGATTGGTAAGGGTAGGCAATGGGGGTCAAGTGACTTGCCCAGGGTCACACAGCTGGGAAGTGTCTGAGGCCAGATTTAAACCTAGGACCTCCCGTCTCTAGGCCTGGCTCTCAATCCACTGAGCTACCCAGCTGCCCCAAGTTGTTGTTTTTTAAGTTGATGGACCCTGGGTTAAGATAACCCCTAACCGCTATGTCAGAGGGAGCTAGGAATTACCTGTCTTCCCAGTCCTGCATACTCTTGGCCTGGGTGTTGCATTGAGGAGCTGCTATTTGGTAGCAGGGTATAGGAGAGAGGCTACTAGACTAAGAACAGAGAAGTCTGGATTCTAGTCTTAGCTCTGTCACTGATTCATCATGTGACATTGGGCAAATCAGCTTGTTGGGGTTTCAGTCTCTACAAAAGTTAAGTGATAGGGTTTAACTAGAAGACTTTCCAGCCCTGAATCCATGCTTGAAAGTAGCTTCTTAGTGTAAAGGTTCACCCTTGTGCTAATATTCTTACAACTAACCTTCATTCAATCCATGAATTCTATCTTTCTAACTCCCGGGTCAGCTCTTGCTATCCACTGTGCTACAGTGGAAAAAAACAGGACATATAACTTAGGAACTATCAAGTAGTACTTTGAGGATTAGAATCTAGTGATATTTTGAGCCTTGGTATAAGTGCCTGGCCAGCTGAAGTGCCCATCCACATCTTGGGAGGCTGAATCAGTCACATTTATAGCAGCATCACATTAGGCCTCTCTGTACTAGGAACTAGATTCATGGTAGGATCAGTGCTATCTTTGATGGGAGGGAAAGATTGAGGAGCATTTTTTCCATTTGCCTTGATACCAGAATGAGTAATGAACAGATTCTCTCTGTCTCTGTCTCTCTGTCTCATTTCCCCTCTCTCCCCGCCCCAAGGTTGATGTCCATCTATTCATTTCTGTATCAGTGAGGGAGCATGGACTGATCCAAGGCCTGGCACATCTCCTAGATTCTCAGATATCCTTTCCTTTGACTTTTTCTTGCTTTTATATTAGGCCTTTTTTACTTTCTCTTTGTATTTGGAAACAATTCCTTTAAAATGGGCTGCTTGGGCTGCTAGGTGGTTCAGTGGATTGAATACCAGGTCCAGAGATGGGAGGTCATAGGTTCAAATTTGGCCTCAGACACTTCCTAGCTCTGTAACCCTGGGTAAGTCACCTAACTCCCATTGCCTAGCCCTTACCACTCTTCTGTCTTGGAACTAATACACAATATTGATTCCAAGAGGGGAAGGTAAGGATTTCTTTAAATAAACAAAATAAAATGGAATCTTTGTTAATATCCAACCCTCTATGAAGCAGAATTCATAATAAAGTCACTGTAAGTTCCCTAGAGGGGAACCCCCAAGGACTTTGGGGATCTGAAAAACATTACATCACTCTTCTTTCAGTAGGGTAGATCCCAGATATGCTTTAATAGTTAGCTCATCAACTTCATAACCTCAAATAGGACTTCAAAACCCTTAGATCATATTCTGTAGAATGAAAGAAATTCCCTGTACAATATTGTCAATCATCACTGATGGAGCAAAGTGCAAAATGTTCTTTTTACTCAACCTAAAGTCCTTTGACACCCTACATTAGAAGGGTTTGCTATATTTTACTGGATGATGCTTGTCTTAATTTTCTTTTTGAATGTTCTGGTGAGGTCTTAGGAGTTCAAAGATACACTGCAGTTTTCAAGCACATGTAACCAAGAACAGTCATCATCCTGTTTGAGTTCAAGGGAATTGTCTCATTCAGTGACATGTTTTAATCTTTATATTTGAACAGTATCATTAAAATGTATTTTGGTAACTGTGTGATTCAAGCTTCTTGGTGTTGATGTATTGCCTGTTCATTCAATTTTTTTATTCATTTATTCATTCTTTAACTAATTCTTAATTCTCTTATTTTATGTGATTTCAATATTAAGAAGATACCCACTGTTCTGAAGTCAGACATCCTGCCCTCATTCTCCAGAATTTCTCTTCTAATACAGGTTGTAGGAAATTTTGCTCCCCAAAAGGAAAGGGGTCCTGGGAAACCTATGTATATCACAGAAGTTGTTTTTTATTTGACATTTAAAACTCCAGTGAAGACTAAAGAGCTCTAGACCTAATATTTTAGCTAGGATTTACTGACAGACCATAACTGAAGCAGGAACCCTAAGAGATAAAGCCATTTCCACAGACTTTATCTGAAAGATCTGGGTTTTTGCTGTTATATTTTATATTGCCCTATTTTTTTTACCTCCATGCACTTTTTCCTCTCTCAATAGTTACCTGGTAAGAAAGTCAAGCTGGGATCTAAAAGCATGTATTGGACTTGAGAGCTAGACACATGTCTCTATTGGGCAGCATGATGCACCAGGCCCGGTGCAGCAGCCAATGATGTTTGCTAGGAATAAACTGAAAAGATCAGGACGTGGCATTGCCTTTCCAAGAAAATCTCTAGGAAGCATCCTGGCCAGAAAGAAGGGGAAGAAGCCAAAACCCCCTCAGGCCCTGAGGGAGAAAATGAAGAGGTTGTTGCAGGAACCTCAAGAGGAAATCTCTGCAGACCCAAATACTTGCTCAGGGCTCTCCTCAGCTGATTCAGGGTCAGCCGTGATAGTCTTTGACATCAGGGATAAGCCTCCAAGCCCTTCTGGGGCCTCTCCTCAAGATAGGAGTTTGCTGCCTACTTGCTGTGAGCAGGTAGTCACAGTTAACAGTGAGAAGGTAGAAATGACCTGCAGTGATTGCTCTGGGCAACACTCTGGCCCTGACATAGATGGAACTCAGTTGCATAAGGAACAGCCCAGCACTACAAAGTCTGACTTTCAAGATCTGTCCACTGAAAGCTCTTCCATTAGCCATCAGGAATTCCCTGAAAGGGAAAGGCCCAAACCATCTCCATCCAGAGATGATAGTTCTAGGCAGCGGCAGCAGCAGCAGCAGGAGCCCCCTGGCGATGTGGTGGACTACATTGTGAAAGAATTACAAGGAATCAGCCGCCTCCAATTGGAGATTGCTGAGCTTCAGCAGCACCTGAGCCTGGTTAAAGGCTCTGTGGACGAGGTGTCCAGCTGTGTGGATTCAGTGCTGAGTGAGATTGAAGGATTGCAAGTGGGTGGCAGTTCCTCTCCAGCCAAGGCATGTATGATGGGGAAAGCCAAAGAGTCTCATATGGAAAGGCCCAGGGATGAGCCCACCTTGTATTTTTATGGCCTTCCTGAGGAAGATGGGGAAAACACTACAGAGCTTGTGTATAGCTTCCTGGCTAAGCACCTTTGTGTTAATGGCATCCAGTGCAGCAAGTACATCAGGGATGCCTATAGGATCAATGTGGCTGTGGGCAAGGCCCATGATCCCAGGCCCATGATAGTCAGACTTGTACACCCAGAACAGAGAGACTTCATTTTACAGAAATCAATCCTCTTACAAAGTGTAGGGGTCCAGATTGCAACACAAGAAGAGCCCAGCTGGTCAAAGGGCTGGAGCCCTCAGATGGAGTCCATTTCATTGTTGCATCAAGGGTTGCAGGATCATCGCTGGCGTTCTTTGAGTCTTGATGAGGGGGTTCTACATGGAGATAAAAGAGACAAGGCACAAAAAACAGATGGCAACTGGGCTAGATCTCAGATTCAAAGTGAGGAAGGTCAGGGCCAGAAGCTTTGTTTTCCACCCAAGGTCACCCTAGGAAAAAGAAATAGCATGGTGTCTGGGTCTGAGGAAGAAGCCAGAAAAAGAACCCAAATGGTCTTTTGCAACCATGGAAACCAGCCTGGGCCACAGAGTGAGGCCCTTTCATCTATTTTGCAGGAAACTAAGGACTCTCTCTTAGAGTTCATCCCTAAAGAGGATTCTGGGAAGGTACAAGAGTTTCCAGAGCAACATTGTCAGGGACTTCTGTGCAAAGGAGCAAAAGGAAAAGTTGGCTGCATTAGAGAGGAAGTCAGCCATTGCCCATCTCCTGAGGGTACCCAAGCAGAGAAAGGCCGGCTGCTGGGTTGTGAAACAGGACTTGAGATTCTGAGCCCCGAACAATTAAATTCCCTTTTAACAGATGAGTCCAGAAGGCTAATGACTCTAAGCTGTGAAGGCATGATGAACGAAGTAACCATAGGATCTGAGGCTTTCAAAGACATGGTTCATATTGACTTAAATGAAGAGGAGGAGACTGCTGTGCAGGTTCTTAGAAATGTCTTGGATAGTTCTGCATATGTTCTGGATACCTCCCAGGAAGATGGAGATGGCGTGGATGTGAAGTTTTACACAAATAAATTAGGAAAAGCCATTCACCACTTCAAGTCAGCCCTTCAGGGAGTATTTCAGAAGCTAGAGAGCAATGATTCCTTCAGTCCTGAAGGCCTAGAAAGCAATGAGAGTGGCTCCCAAACTGATGACAGTGATGGGCTGCTGCAGATGCTGAGCCCTGGAGGAGACAGAGACTATTTAGTAGAAAGCCCCTCAAGTAGAGGGAGTGAGAGCTTGGCTAGCGATGCAGCAAGCAATGAGATGATTGTTTCCAGACATAAAGAACAAGCCCACTTGGACCATTGCAGTCTTTCTCCTGCTTCCAATGACTCTCTGCTCTCTTGTTCATTGCACTGTTCAGATCTGGATGCTTCTTTAGGACAGCTGAAGCCCATGTGCAGCCTTGGGGATGAGACTTGTCCAAGGCCTCAGGAGCCCAGCAATGGCAAGATGAGCCTAGAGCAAGTGTGTGCAGAGACTATATACCTCAACAAGTGCATCAACAACTTCAAAAATGTACTGAGAGAAAAGAGACTAATGCAGAAGAAACTTTTACAGGAATTAGTTCAGGAAGCAAACTGTCTTTCAGCTGAAGAAATATATTCAGGTACATTAAGTCTTTGGTGGTTAAGACCTTGGCTGGTTATATAGGATTTCCCTTTAGTCAGTATGGGGCATTTGAAAGAGTATGGGGATGGGAAGACTTGTCACAGCCCCAGTGCTCAAAGCTCTTATGAAACACCTGTGTTCAGAGACCTTCACTAGAACCTGAGAAGGGAAAGGAAGGGAATGCAGAAACAGAAACAATAAGAGAAAAATTACTTCTCTACAAGGAACTCCCATTCTAATGGATGCAGAGTAAATATACAAGCAAGAATCAAATGAGCCAGGGATAGGGACTAGATCTATGATTTTTTAAGTATAGGGAACTCCCAGGGGAGTTTCAGAGAGGCAGCTTTTTTTTTTAGTTAGAATTACCTGGAGCACTGAGAATATAAGTGACTTTTCCAGGCTCACACAAATGCCATAATCATAACTGGAACCTAGGTCCTTTTGACTGAAGGCAGGGATTATAGCCACTGTTTGAGAACTACCTCTCAAGAACCCTAGGAACAAATACTAATAAGAGCAAATTACAGAGTTGTTTAGAATTAATTATAACAGGACTTCCAGGTTGTGTAGTTGTCACATAATTTAGCTAAAAATTAAGATGTGGCTAGAAATTGTTTCCTATCTAGAAAAGTTGGACGTGAAAAATAGGTCTGGGTCCAGCCTTCAAAAAGTGAAAAAGAAAGTGAAGTGTCATTCATGGTCCCCTTTTTCTATTTCTTTCCTATTCTCCTAATCCCTAACATAATCTAGTTTGGGTATATTAAGTGATTTAAGAGATTACATGAGACTTTCTGGCCAAGGAAATGAGGATGGGTGATGTGGGGAAAAGACTTCACAGAAGAATAATTTAAAAAGAATGTCTTGTCCAAGTAATGGCAGGAGAAAAGCTCATTTTTCCTTTTTGTTTAGAGAGTCATACACAGAGATTGGGGTAAATTCTTGTTGAGCATATTTATTCCTTTTATGGGATTATACCCAAACTGACAAAGTACCATTTTTCTGGGCCGTCAGCTAGAACACAGAAGTGGCTTTGTGAACACAGTTACCATCTCAATTTCAGCCTGCTTTGGAATATAGCTTGGTGTTCTTAAGCAGAATTTTGCTGAGATTATGTTAAAGTGAATAGAATTGACTTGTTGTTTTTCTTTCTTTTTTTGGTCAAAAGGATATAGTGGAGGGATCCCAAGGCTTTTTCATGGTGGTAGGAGTTGAGCTAGTTTTGAAGTGTGAGAGTATTTTTAAGACTCCAATGGATTTGTGCGAAGAGCTATGAAGAAGAAAGAAGAGATAGGCCTTTTCTTCAAAAGACTTAGAGTCTCACTGGAGAACCAGACTCACCCACATGAAACAATAGGGAATAATATTGGTCAATCAGTAAACCCTTATTGAGTGCTTCTTGAGTGCCAGGAAATGAATAAGACTTAAGAATACAAAAAAATAGCAAAAACAATCCCAGCCCTCAGGGATCTTGTGTTCCAGTGGGAGCTGTAACATACAAATAAATAGGCACACCACACAAATCCAGAATACATGGAAGAAGCAAGATGATTATAATTAGGTGCTAAATTATTTGATACAGTCTGTGATTCAGGTTAAATCTCTTAACTTCTCTGGGTCTCAGAGTCCTTATCTACCAAATGAGTTCGGACAGGGTTGGAGTTGTTGCAGTAAATGGTCTTTAAAACCCCTTCCAATTCCAAAATTTCCTGATTCTGTGACTGTAAATATGGTAGGAGCTCATAGAAACAGGAGATCAGTGAGGCTTGGAGTAGTGAAAGAAGACTTCTGAAAGAAGGGCTTGAAGGAAGAACAGGATTTGTATAGGAGAAAGCAGAAGTTTTAGGCAAGAGGAACAACATAAATTAAAAAAAAAAGCCTGGATAGTATTTGTGAGATGGTGTGCAGACTCACTTAATAGAACAGAGTAGGAATGTATTGGGGAATAGGCAGGTCTGCTCAATTAACTCCAGTGGCTCCCTAGCACTTAGAAGATCAGATATCAGCCTCTGTTTGACATTTCAATCTATTTACAATGTTGTCCCTTCCTACTTTTCCAAACTTCTTACATTTTACTCTTCTCATAGTCTACAATTCAGCCATCCCTATCGATCTCCTCACTTGCAAACACAAGACGTTGTATCTCTTTTTCATCATGCCTTTGTACTGTCGTCCTCTTATCACAGGTTTCCTTCAGGACTTAGTTCAAGCATTGCCTTCTACATGAAGCCTTTCCTAGTCCTTCCAGCTTTTAAGTCCTCCCTCCCAAAACGATGTTGCATTCATTTTACATATTTTCTGGGTGCTTATGTGCATCAGTCACTTTCCCCAATCAAAATTTAGCTTCTTTGGGATAGGAAACTAATTTGGCCTCTGAAACCCTAGCAATTTAGCTTACTGTCTAAAACATAGTAAGCACTTAATATTTGTTAATTGATTAAGCATGAGATAAAATTATAAAAGGCTATCAGGCCTAGCCTGAAGAGTTTGAACTTAATCCTAAAGGGACCTGGGAGCCAATGAAGTCTTTTGAGTAGTCCAGTAATCTTATGAAAACCATACTGCAAATGGATTAATCTGGCAGTGGTCTGCATCATGAATTAGAGGAGGGACTGGAGAAAAGAAAATGAGCTTGGAGTAGGTAGGGTATGAAATGAGAACCCGGACTTAGGCGTGTGGCAGTGACAATAGAGATAAAGGAAGGTATAGATTAGTGGACGGAAAACCTGGCTGCTCTGTAAAGTTTTTTAAATAGATTTATCACTAAGGTCTAACTTGGTACTGAAAAAACTGTTCCTATGGGTTGGGGTTGGAGTAGAGGAGAATATGTAAAGGTTAATGGTAAGAGAAGGGCTACATCTTTCTCGTCTCCCACCACCAGAAAAACAAAAGAGAAGGGAAGTGTTTATCATTCCCTTAAAAGGAAGGGGGAACTGGAATCCTATTGGAGAGTGAAATAGGAAAAATTACATGTTTCTTTCCAATTATGAATAAGCTGGAATATATAATGTTGATTTTGGAAAATAAACTTAGGAGGCAGAAATATCAAAGCCTATTTCTTTGGCTGATGACTAGACTTTCCAGAGTCTAACTTTATATATCAATGGTGCATTCCAGGGATGCTTTCTCCCTTTCCACCAGGCTACCCATTCTGTAGGACTGGGATTTGTCAATGTAAAGCAAACTCTGCCCTTTTTCTACATAGGTAGCATAGGGCCAGCTTCTTTCTCCCCTTAGTAACTATCTATTTGCCTGTGATGAAGCAGCTGGCCTAGAAAAGGGTGTAGTTTTTATTTCACAAAATGAGGGGGCTTCACGCCTGTATAGGGATTCGTGACATACATAATTTCTCCCAAACTGAATTCATGTGGATAGCATATGCTCTATTCCTTTGCTGTCAGCTTCGAGTGAGATAATTAAACCTGCATACCATTACTACATTAGTCTTTCTAATGTACTGCCTTGACCATCTTATTCCCCTATTACTTAATTTCCCTCAGTGGTTCTTTATTGCCTATTGAATAAGTCCAACTACCTGACTTGACATACAAGGCCCTCCACAGGGCTAGCAGCAGAGGGGAACAGATGCTATGAAAATCTTAGCCATTCTTCAAAGTCCAATCAAATGTTATCTCTTCTATGAAGTCTTCCTTTGATAAATCCCAGCTGCTATTACTAGGTTTGTGTTTTGACCTGGAGACACTTTTTCTAGTTGACTGAATCCCAGGATATCAACTCTATCCAGATAGCCAGGTGGGGCACACTGATGTGAACTGGCTCTATGTGAAATGTCTCTGCAGTGGCAGACCAAAGTATTCCAAAAGCTTATCTAAATGCACTAATCTTGGAGGAAGCAGATAAGGTTGTGGAAAGGGGCTGATTGACTTTCCTATGTGAATATTTATTAGGCCTTCCAGGTGACTATCTACAGCTTCTCTCCTCTTCTTGGGTGAAGAAGCCTAAAGTCTCACTAGTATGGAATTTAGCACATTCTACCTTGTAGCTATGGTATTTTATTTTTTCTACTGGACTGTAACATTTTTATACATGTCTATCTTCCCCTTGGGTACCTTGCACATAGTAGGGTCTCAGTAAATATTTATTGGATAAATGAATGAAATAATGAAAGAAACTTAAATATCTAACTGACAGGTCTCCTTTTAGGGGAATGGGTAGGACTCTGAGGCAAGAGTCCTGGACACTCTCCTGAAATGTGATGATCCCTAATTGTAGGAAGTATGGGCACAAGCTCTTCTCTCCAAAGTGTTAGCCTTATCAACATCTTTTGTACTGGCCTGGAGAATGGGAGAGATTTTTATCTGTGAATGAATTTAAGATAAATTTAGGGAGAAAGGAGAGAAAGAAAAAAGAAGAAAGCTGAATGGGCTTCCTGAAGGGGAAAGGAAGGCAATTCTCATTAGGTACTAGGGAAGAATCAGGCAGGCAGCTCTCTTAGTCCAAGAATATGATATGGGGAAACGTCTCTATGCCTGAAAAAATCACAAACTAGGTTTTACCCTCTGGTCTTTCTGTTGCATCAGGATTCCTTCACCATATTCCTTCCTACCCACTCACTAGATAATGCACTTCAGCATATTTGGTCATCCACTTTCACTGACAGTGGGAGTAAGGAGAATTGGAGAAACTGCAGTCACTAATTCTGATGGCTTCAGGTGACTTCTGGTTTGACCTCCTGTTGTTCAATGTCTCTGTTGTCCCAGGACAACAATTGAAATGCTGTTTCTTGAAGAAACAAATGAGAAAGTAGGAAGACCTAAGCTCTCAGTGAAACTAAACTTGTCCTTGGGGTGGAGTTGGCCTGGATACTGCTGAAGAGTTTGCCTTGTTTCAGAGCTCTGATGCAAAAAGTCTGAGCTTCCCTGGAGGGGTGAGTAAAGCAGGTCCTGCTTCATCTGCTTCATAGAACAGGAGGAAGAGGGGGAAGAACATGAAATAAATAGGCCCTGGTTCCCAAAGTGACACATCAGCTCTACCATTAATTCAGTTCATGAAATTTCTGCTTTCCCATCAGCTGTTGATTTGGAAGTAGCTATTTTCCCTGGGAGATTTCACTGAAGAAAATTTAGCTGAGGTGGCCATACTCACATCCACAAAACAATTGGAGGCCAATTATGTATTGAACTGTGAAAAATGACTGAATGTAATAGTTCAGAGAAAAGAGAGATCAATATGAGCCTGAATAGTTAGAGAAGGCTTCATGGAAGAGATGGGATATGAACTAGGCACTAAAAGGCTGGTAGGATTTGGACAAGTGGAGGGGGAAGGAAGAGTGGGAATTGGCTATTCTAGGTGAGTGATGGTGAAACTTTTAGAGACCTTGTGCCATGCCCCACTCCCAGACTTTGTGCTTTGCCCTGCCCCTCACCTCAATGCCTGCCATGCCCCGCCACCCCCAGAGACAGAGTGCTGTGCCCTCCCCCATCTTACCCCAGATAGGGGTGGGAGAGGTGCACATGGAAAGGGGGAGAGGAGTGGCTCCAGTGCTCTGAGCAGGGGAGGGAACTTCCATTGGGCTGCTGGGCAGAGGGGCAGGGAGGTTCAGTGGAGAGGGAGAAGGGAGCAACTCAGCCCGAGTCCTTCTGCCTTTCTAGTAACTAACTCTGGAGGGTGATGGTAGGTATGCCCACAGAGAGGTCTCTGTGTGCCATCTTTGGCATATGTTCCATAGGTTCTCCATTACAGCTCTAGGTGATTAGATGATGCGGGTTATGTTATTTGTTCTTTAAATAGATTGAAGGCACTATTTTGGTAGGAAGCTGACCTGAATGGCTACTGCTCCAAACTCAACCCTACAGTCTAAATCTTCTTAGTTGAGTTGTCAAGATTCCTAGAACATGTTGATGAAAACCTATGAATGGACCCTGTTTACTAATGGGGAAAGGATTTCGGCATAGGGCTTAATTGGTCTAAATCTAGAATGAGGTTGCACAGCCCTTGAAAAAAGCTGAGGTTCTGGTATGAATACCCTTCTGGTAGCATTGGGTCTGTGACTCCCATGCCTCTCATCCCATGCGTATTTCTTTGACTACCCCACTCTGGTGGAATGAACACAATGAAGACGGGGAATGAACACAAGGTTTCTATTCTTTCATGAGAAGGCTTTTCTTTGTGTTTGTCTCTCAAGAGGCTCCCAGATGACAGGGCATGTGATGAACTGAAGGGATTATGAAGGGAGCACATCAATCCACATTTTCAAACAACTCTCCTTTCCTTTCCCTTCACAGCTCCCCAGGGCTCAACTATCCTATCCTTGAGCTTCTTGGGGAGTTTGCAGTCAGTTTAGTGTCTTACTGATGTGCAGAAATTTCCTCTAATATCTTTCCTTTCCTTTCCTCTTTTTATCTTGTCTTTTCCCCTTACAGAAGGAAGTCAACAAGCCCTTCAGGTCTTGTCTCCTGGTTCTTTGTTTGTCCCCCCAGTAAGGTGTGCATGCTCTGTGCATGCTTGTACCTGAAGACACTTTGTTTCCTCTCCCCAAAAGTAGTCTGTGTGCATGTTCTGTGCCTTCAGATGTTTTGTGTCCTTCCTGCATTTGGCATGTTTGCCTTTCTGGTAAAAAAAAATTCTGGGTAGAAAATAAGAATTCTGCTTAGTGTAAGAGCTACCAGCTCAGCAGGGAAGCTTAAGTTCCCATTGGCCTTTCAATTTTATCAGGAGACAGAGGGAGAGAATATGCATTTCTATGCCTACTATGTGTGCTAGGCACTTGTTATAAGGATCAAATGGAATATTTGTAACAACACTGCAAGGTAGGTGCTGTTATTATCAATATTTTACAGTTGAGGAAACTGAGGTAGAGGTTAAGTGACTTGGGGCATTTAAGGGTCATACCTATTAAATGTCTAAGGCTTCATTTGAATTTAGAATCAGCATTAAGGAGCCCACCATTGTCAGAACTGAGGACTTTGAGATTGAGTTGGACTGCTTCTTCTGTTGCTTCTTTTAATTAAAAAAAAAACCCATTCATATCTTTTTTTTAAAGCATCACTTAAATTTCCTCCTGTATTCTGCCCCCTCCCCCTCCCAGAGGGTTTTCCCAAATAGCAGATACATTTTCTTTTCTTTCTGGAAATTCTCTGGTGTTTTTGTATCCTCAGAGCCAAGACTAAAGACAGATAAGGTGGACGACTTCCTTGGGTGTCCTACAGAGATGAATGCAATCAAGAGTTTTTAAATATTTATTTTTATAAGTGCACAGATTTGCAATGCCAGAAACTTCATTCTTAATGGTATTTGTCTTGTGAAAAGTCAAGATTATTGAATTACTTCTTAAAGCCTCAGGTGGACCCCAACACAAATAGGATATAATTATAAAACACAAGGCACACTTTTAAACCTAGCTCAAATCATTCTGCCTTGTCTCAACTCTTTCTTCAGTTGCCTCTTGCTTCATCTTGCTTCCTATTTGCCATTTGGGACTGGTTCTCCTTCCACTGGAATCAGTAAGGGAAGGTAAGCCAGATATGTGACAGAGATGCTTTCCCAGAATGCTTAGAATCTTGAATAAGGCCTTTAACTCCTTCATTCACTTTGAGTGCACTCATGGCCAAAGGTAGGCAGCTTTGTGCCCACCTCTGTTCCCTCTCCTCACCTTGTCCATTGGATTGCTATTTGACATATATTTTAAGGAGCTTGAGCCTGGGGGCATCCAAAAGGCTGCATCGACCCTGAAGTCTTATTGGGTAGGTTGTGGGCATGAAAAAAAAGAAAGGCACTTGGCCTTGGTAGCTCTCCAGTTGGCTCCCATAGTATCGTGTTTGCCTTTGGTTTGCTTAAGAGAGATGGAGATTCTGGAACATGTTTTTCACCCAGACTAGCAGACTCTTAACAGTTTGAAGTGTTTGTTTTGATTCTTCATGTGTTAACTTCTTCCAAGTGCTTTTTTAGCTGTTCCTTTCTTTCTTTCTTTTTTAAAGCTTCTACTCTCAGCATCTCACTGCAGGACTCAGAATTGTCAGGGAAAATGATTCAGGCTTAATGATTAGTGCTGATCAGCTGCTGCTGATCTTCATTAGAAGCCTTTGACTGAATGCCTTAAATGTGCATGATGATATGAGATGGTTCTCAACTTCTAGTGTTAGGGCTTGAAAGCCTTGAAGAGGAGATTGGCTTTCAGGCTCACTGTCAGTGAGGCAGTGATAGCCAGGGGCTTTGAGAAAGCAGTGAATGAGCTAGTGTGCTAAAAATGAGATACATTCAAGTTAAGACAAGTCATTCTTGTAGGAGCTCAAGGGGAGCCTAAAATAGTCCAGTGAATATCTGGGTCTTGAGCCTTAGCCCCTGATTGGAGCTTGGCCTTTATAAATTCTACCTGCTAGCCCTGCCCTTGGGTCCCTAGCCATCCTGGCCTCAAACTGTTAATAGATTTTCCTATGACTCTGAAGAGCCTCTCCTTTGGAAGGCTGGGCAGTAGGACACAAGGAGAGCAGCTGCTCACTCCAGCTCTTCACTTTATATATCTTTAGAGGAGTAAAAGGAATTGTTAGGAACTGTGACACTGAATGGTCTCATTCTTTAGGACTCTTTTGCTTTGGAAGGAGCTAGCTTTGGCCTTGATCTCTAGGATTCACCCTAGGTTACAGAGGACTCTTCTGCCTGAACTAGACTCAAGATTCTTCTGTATGATGCACAGTATGCAAAACTTGAATTTTGGAGAGGTAGGCCTAAGGCTCTCTGCTGAGCTCTCAACTATGCAGCATCCTCCCTCTTATTTCTATCCCCCCTGTTGTAAGTGGTCCCAGGGCCCCCTAATAAGGTCTCAGGTGTGCATTTCCCCAATTCCCCCCATTCCTAGATAGTGCTGAATTCCCTGCTGAATTCTTAGATGTTCATCCTCCTACCCCAAATATAGGTGGTCTTAGAGTCCCACCTCCACTCTCAGTTATGCATCCTTTTCCCATCTCAGATGGTCCCAGTGCTTCCTACCAAACTCTCAGCATTGCATCCCCTTCTCATCACCTATCCCTATCTTAGGTGGGCATTCTTTTTTTACTGGAAGTGTTCAGTTGTAAAAACCAGGCAGCTTGGTTTTTCAGGTCATCTTTCCTTTTGGCTTTCCCAGTAGCCATAGCTCCTGATAAAAGGTAAAATTATTGAGTGAGTAGAGAAAACACCAGCGTTGCATTGGCAAATAAATTCTTGCCTTCTTTCCTCCCCAACCTGTTCTGTTGAGCAGCAACTCTTATATCTTCCTTTGCTTTCTTCGGATCTATTTGGGAATCTCTGGTAACATATCTCTCTAGTGAAGAAGTTCATCTGGTGTGGTGGGAGGTGTGTATGTGTGCATGCGTGTGTGTGTGCACACGCACACAGCATGCCTCTGAGCCCCAGCTCAGCCCAGGAAAACAGATGGATTAGAAATAAGCTGACTAGCATATTGCCCAACTCTCAGAAAGCAGTAGTCCTGCCAGTGTCCACAAGTATGAAGGGAGGTATCTGTATTTGCTGGTTAAAACCAGGACTGAGGTAAGGGATAAGGGGAAACTTCTACTTTCCCCTAGAAAAGGATTGAGAAATGTTTCTGAGCAGAGCTCTGGGGAAGTTTGGATGTTCCAGACTTGTCCTACAGTTGTAGCAGTGGCCCCTAGCTTTCTTTGTTTGCAGGGGATAGTGAGACATAGGAAACTTCCCAGTTGTAGCAGCATACCACTCCAAAACCACCTGGGAAGGTTTCTGAGAAAATCAGTTTAGTGGGGGCAGCTGGGTAGCTCAGTGGATTGAGAGCCATGCCTAGAGATGGGAGGTCCTAGCTTCAAATCTGGCCTCAGCCACTTCTCAGCTGTGTGACCCTGGGCAAGTCACTTGACCCTCATTTCCCACACTTACCACTCTTCCACCTAGCAGCCAATACACAGAAGTTAAGGGTTTAAAAAAAAAAAAGATCAGCTCAGGGTTTCAACTCTTGGCTTCACCTTGCATATAGCAAAGAGAGGGCTGCTTCTGCTTATTCCCCTCAACTGATGCCAGTAGTATGACTGGTCCAGATGCTGGGCCTTATTCTAGGCTCTTATTATTTCTTTGTTGGAGCCAATAATCCCCTCTCTCCAAAATACTGCTCCTTCTCCATATCCAGAGGTAACCCTGGATTTGACATTGCAGGCTTCTTATTTTTTTCCATTAAGCTCAAGCTGGTGTATTTTCTTTTCCCCTAAAACTGAGTGGCCTTAAGTTCAAAGCTATAAAACTGTAAATTGTTTGGATCTGCTGTTTCCTGTCTAATCACTTGTGAAGGTTCATAGGCATTTATCTCCCTCCAGAAGCCAGCTTTGTACATGCTCTTAGACCACTGTGAGCAGATTTGGTGATTCAAATATCTGTATTTAAATAGCTGTATGCATCTCTGTTCATGACCAGATTCTTCACCTTCTCCCTCGCCGCCGGCGGCACCACCACCACCGCCACCATCATGGGTGGTTTTCCACACAACCACCTGGGCTTTTCCTGGGAGGTGTATCAGGACAACTCCAGGAAGGGGATGTTGCATCTGGTCAGAGGGAGGATCTGGGTGCCCATATACAGCCGGCCTTTGGATTGTCAATGATTATACTTTGTGGGAATAGTCTCAAAGTTAAAATCTCTGCCCTGTGGTCTACCCTTTTATGACCAAGCACAAGATTCTCATGGTTTTGGTCCCCCCTGGAATCTAGCTAAAATAATTCTATGTGAGATATACCATATTGGAGGCAAGTGAGAAATAGAGATTGAAAGGGATACTCTCAGATAGCTTCCAAACCAAGGGAGAATCAGCCTTCGATCAAAAGAAGGAGCCTAGGGTAGATGTTGGTTAGAGATAGAAACGCTTTACTTTTAAGCCTCAAAATTATGAGGAGGCCTTTGTCTTCATGCTGAGATGAGTGTTCATCTATAAATTTCTTTGCATGAGAACCACTCTTGTTCTTATCCTAAATAAAGCAAGAATCTTCTGCAAAGTGTGGGGTGTAGCAGGGAAGGATGAAAACATTTTTTTCTGATTATTTTTCTAAAGAACAGATACACTGAGCAGACTCCTTAAGAAATCTCTGCTGAGGCATCTTATGGGTTGCTGCCCATAGTCCGTGTCATTACAACCTGCCTTTCCTGGCAGCAGACAGAGATATTTTCGGGGTGGAATTGCCAGTGGGTGTGCCTGTGTGTGTCTGTATGTCCATATGTCTGTGTGTTGTGAGTTGCATGAACTACATTCCATGAGAAGAGATTCCTGAGACTCCTTCTACCTGTCCTGCTCCCAACTTAAGTTATAACTAAGACTTTTTGCCTTCCTTAGTATCTAACTTAACTTTCCTTTTCTTTTCTGAAGGCTCCTGATGATGGTGACCCTTCCAGGCAGCTGTGGCTCCCCAGTGGGTAAGTGGTTCCTAGTATGACATTTTCCCTAGGGTCCTTTTCTAAGATTTTCTTTCATACAAATGACCTGTCATTTGTATGAAACAAAAAAGAAAGCCCTTTAGATTGGTTCCCATGACTTTATTTCTGACCCCTAGCATTACAGCAGTTTGCAACATAGCGAGCAAAAGATTGGAGAGCCAGGAAAGATGTTTCATCTAGAGTCTCTAGTAGTTAGTGGTAGCTCACTACTGACCGAAAAAATAATTGTTTCTAAATCAGTATTACTTAGAACAAAGTCAAAACAGGAATATCTTGGGGGACTAGACAGGGGGAATCCCACAGAGAAAAAAGGCCTTGTGTGGGATTTCTATGATAGGGACTGACATTAGATCCTTAAACTGGAAGAGCCCATGGAAAATCTGTTCATACCCTGATCTTTCAGTCAAGAAGCTGACTAAGCCATTAAGATCACCACTAGGATCATTTCCTCTGTTCTAGTGCTATAATGCTACTCTCTTCTTTGGATGCCCTTCTGCTAGAATTTAATTTCCTTCATAGCTCTTAATAAATTCTTTTAAAAAAAGTTTTATTGATGTCTGGCTTTGCATTATAAACATTTACAGATTACTTCCACTTCATGAAAGGTCTCTTGTAAGAAAGTCAAACAGTGAAATAAAATGAATAATACAGTGACCTCATCTGAAAGTGCATGCAGTGTTTCATATCTATAACATCCCTCCTTGTTCTTTAAGTGAACAGAAGTCTATTTCCTTTCCTTTCTACCCCCCATAAAAAAGGAAAAATTTCTTATAACAAATATGTATAATAAAACATAACCCATTACATCAGTGACTATATACAAATATGTGTGTATACTCATACACAGAGTATACGTCTTATTTTGCATCCTAATTCTGTCATGACTCTGTAATGAATAGCATGTTAGTAAGTTCTTGTTTCCTAAAGAATTGTCCTTTTTTTTCCTTTTCAGGTCATTTCCTCTTGTTTACAACCAATTAACTAGTTTCCTTTCACACAACATTTTTTTAAGAAGGCCACTGAGTTAGTTCCTTCTTAGCTCTTCTTTTCTAGGTTAGACCTCTCAGAGTTCCCTACTTTAACCTTACCTCCCAGAACATACTCTCCCCATTCTCATACTCTCCTTTATCCCTTTTCCTCTGAACCCTCTGACATTACCTAAGTGGCCTTAGGCAAGCCACAACCTTTCTGGTCCTCATTGTCTTCAACTGTGAAAATGAGGAGGTTGGTCTAGATGACCTTTAAGGTCCCTTCTGATTCTAAGTCTATGATCTTATTATCTTCTTCAGTTTCTGAATATTTTAGAGGTGACCAAGGCCTGAAAAAACACCTCCTAAATAAGGAGAAAGAACACATAGAGCAAAGATTGCTTTCTAGTCTTTATAATTTTTTTAAAAATTTTACCCATCTTAGAATGGGTACTAAGTATTGGTTCCAAGGCAGAAGGGATAGGCAATTGGAGTTAAGTGACTTGACCAAGCAAGTTAGGAAGTGCTGAGGCCAGATTGAACTCCAAACCTGCCATATCTAGGCCTAGCTTTCTCTGTTCATGGAATTACTTAGTTGCCCCAATTCTATACTTTTTAATATACCTCAGTGTCACATGATATATCACAGTAGTGCTATGATACTGACTTAATCTATTTGTGGTCAGCTCTGCCTTTTTTAAGATGTTTTCTGATTTCCTGTACCTATTGAGTCCATCTGGGATTACTTGGCCCAAGATGGTATGTGTTTAACTATTTGCCTGTGCCCCTTATTTTTTTTAAACATTTATTAATATTTATTTTTTAGAAAAGTTAACATGGTTACATAATTTATGCTCTTACTTTCCCCTTCACCCCCCGACTCCCCCCCCCCATGGTTGATGCATATTTCCACTGGTTTTAACATGTGTCATTGATCAGGACCTATTTCCATATTATTGATAGTTGCATTGGTGTGGTAGTTTCGATTCTACATCCCCAATCATATCTGCCTCAACCCATGTGTTCAAGCAGTTGTTTTTCTTCTGTTTCCACTCCTGTAGTTCTTCCTCTGAATGTGGGTAGCGTTCTTTTCCATAAGTCCCTCAGAATTGTCCTGGGTCATTGCATTGCTGCTAGTACAGAAGTCCATTACATTTGATTTTACCACAGTGTATCAGTCTCTGTGTACAATGTCCTTCTGGCTCTGCTCCTTTCTCTCTGCATCAATTCCTGGAGGTCTTTCCAGTTCACATGGAATTCCTCCAGTTTATTATTCCTTTGAGCACAATAGTATTCCATCACCAGCATATACCACAGTTTGTTCAGCCATTCCCCAATTGAAGGACATATCCTCATTCTCCAGTTTTTTGCCACCACAAAAAGCGTGGCTATAAATATTTTCGTACAAGTCTGTTTATGATCTCTTTCACCCCTTATTAATATTACAAACAAACCCATATTAAATGTTGACTAAGGCAGAGCTAACTCCTACAGCTGTGTCTGCATCTGTTTCCTCATATACCACCTTTCCAGGAGTATCAAGGTGTCTGGCTTGCCTCTGGTTCCCCAAGAAAAACCTTAGGTTCTGACATCCTGCAGTAACCATGGATTCCCTTTCCCTCCTCAACAACCAACATTATCTCATAGCAATCTTCAAAATGACTCTAAAGACCTAGGTTCACACCTGCTCTTAACTAGATTCCCATGTGAAACTTTGAGGTTACATGTGTGATGACTAGTGTCATGGATAAAAGTCTGGACTTGGAGTCAGAAAAGCCTAGGTTTGAAATCCTACTTCAGCTACTCACTAGTTGTATGACCCTGGGCAAGTCACTTAACCCTTCTGGGCCTTATTTATAGCATAAAGAAGTTGGACTTGATGACTCTTCAGTATCCTTTCTCCCTTCTCCCTTTTTCTTTCTCCCTCCTCCCTTTATTTCCTCTATCTTCCCTCCTTCCTTTCTTCCTTCTCTCCCTTCCTCTTTCCCATCCTCTTTCTTTCCCTCCACTAAAATCTAAATGATGCTATCTCATAGCATAACAGTGAGTCTATGTTCTTCTGGCTGTGCCAGCCAAATCACAAGCTCTAATGCATCTTATTAAGCTGGAAAGGCTTTGATTCTGGGTCTGCTGATGGCTTAGGAGCAGCCTTGCTAAATGTAATGTGCCTCATCACTCTAAACTTTAGTTTCTCTGCCTGATAGTGAATTTTTTATCCTGACAGTTCTAGAAGGCCGTCTGCTGCATCATAGAGGACTTAAAACCTATATCGTTGGGAATTAGGGGGCCTTTATGACAAATATCATGGAAGCCTATACTCAAGGTGACAAGGATGTTAGAAATTACTATGTTGAGTGGTGATATTGATTCATACTTGCTTAGCCTCCCCTCCTACCATTTGATCTGCCCACTCTCTTGACTGCCTTTCTTGACTCTCTTGATTTGGAGAAATGGTCCTCAGAGGGACAAGCATGATTGAGTCTCAGATTGAATTTTTTCTTCCAGTTGTTGGGAATGTGCAAAGAGATGAGTCATAGTATAATTCCTGAAGACTCATCTAAAAATGCCCAAATCATGCCTTTCCTAAGGAGGGATAGCAATTGGGGGACAGTACCTCTAACCCATCCTTAAGAGTTGGCTATGGAGTCTGACAGTTTGAAATTGTGACTTGTAGGGGCTTCCTCCTACTGTGAGTCTATCATTAGCCAGTAGACATAGATTCAAGAACCACCTGTTTGATGAATAAGTTAACAAATATAAGCTGAATTCTACCCATGAGTCTAATTCCATGCTAGGCTTTGGTGGAGAATTTCAACAAAAGGAGAAAGCATGGTCCTTTCC
The DNA here is from genome assembly GCF_016433145.1 of Gracilinanus agilis. Taxonomy (NCBI): domain Eukaryota; kingdom Metazoa; phylum Chordata; class Mammalia; order Didelphimorphia; family Didelphidae; genus Gracilinanus; species Gracilinanus agilis. The sequence goes on from NC_058130.1 coordinate 166,581,308, forward strand.
TTCAAGGTTCTTGCAGTCAAGTTGAAAAGAGAATTATGCATGTAACATTATTATTAAACATAATAGCCTAGAAGAAAGGAAACTATTCAGCACAATATTCAGAATCAAATTCCTAACAGTCATCTTGCCTAATGATAGAATATGCTGCCTGGGGACATTATGAACTTCCTGTTATTGGAAATGTAGAGACTGAGGCAGAATGGCCAATCACTTGTCAGGCATGCTGACTCCTAGATGATCTGGGAAGTCAAACCAAAGGACCTCTGTGGTTCCTTCTACATCTGAAGATCTGTACTTTTATCTCACTTTGCCAGCTCCGTTCAAGAATTTGGGCAGTGTCAAAAAATGTGCCCAATGGAGTGGAATTTTCTTGCATTAGGGTTATGTTCTAAATCTCCCTCTTCTTTTTCCTCTCTTCTTCTAGGTCAGTTGGTGGCCTCTATGGTATTGACAGCATGCCAGACCTACGCAAAAAGAAACCACTTCCCCTTGTCAGTGACTTGGTAAGAGTTGTTCAGATCTGCTCTCAGAAAGAGACTGAGGTAAAAGAGATATATCATTGTAAAATCTGACATCTGCCCTCACTATATATGATGAGTGAGTTTCCAACTAGCCTGATGACAATTTGCTAATGACCCTTTCTTAAGTAGGTAACTAAATAGCCTTTGTGGAAGAAACTGGTTTACTTGGGCCTAACCCTTTCTGAAAACACACCTTGAGAAGGAATCTCAGTACATAGCCTCAGTGGGACCCAAGTCTTCCTAGGAACATATGTAGGATGGGATCCTAGTCCGTAAAGGTATCATATCTGGGGAACTGATCCCCAGTATGGTCTCAATGATACCTCTGTTTTTTCTGGAAACAGTTGGCCTGTAAGCATTCCCAGAAGTTACACTCTCAGCTGTTTCCCTTGGTCAGAATTTATCTTTGGCATACATTTGGACTGGATACTAGAGAATTAACCTCCATGCTTTCCCTGTAGGCTTTCTGTAACATTCCATAGATTTCTTTGATCATACTGAATGACATTTACCCCCCTCAACTGTATACCTTGAGACAGAGCTTGAGAATTTTTATAGCTGAGGGGTTAGTTTTCTTCCTCGAGTAGCATAATCTATCTCACCCTATTAGATTTCCACTAAAACACTAGGGCTTCTGAGGGAGCTAGCTCTAAGGCTGAAAGATCAAAGGATCCCTGCAAGTTTCTCCAGTGCTAGACAACGTCAGCTCCTTTCCCCTCAGATTTCTAGGATGATTAGATTTCCCCCTCTACCTTCTCTTTATTTCCTATCTCCCTCCCATCGTGTGTGTGTGTGTGTGTGTGTGTGTGTGTGTGTGTGTGTGTGTGTGTGTGTGTGTGTGACCTGTCCCTCAGTCAAGTTTCTGGGGCTAGTGTCCCATTGCTGTCAGGTCTCAGATGGTTGAGTGACTTGCTTCCAGAACACACAGTGAGTAAGGGCACGCTCATATCTAGGTCTTATCACTCTAATTCTATACTTCCTTCCACTACTTGATGCAACATCTAGGGATATGGGGTATAGGGACCCTGACGTGCCTCTCCAAGACCTTTCCTCTTCTGCCTTCTTCTTGGGTAGGAATCCAACTCCTATGACAGGATTCCTTTTGGAGTGAGGGGGTAATATAACCATGTATGTTTTTTAAAATGATAAACAAAACCAACTGTCTCTTTGTTGTGAAAACACTAAGCTCCTTGTCCAGATGACTTCCTTTCTTCTTTCCTTTCAGTTATACCTTCAAGCCTAGTTCTCCTGCTCAGTCAGTCATAACTATCTGTCTCTGGAGAGAGTTTGCCTAAAGGATCTTTCCTTCATACTTCTTGTCCTTCTCAGGGATTACAACTCTGGATTTGCCCCTACTCCGTTTTTATCCCAATAAGCTGACAGCCTCAACAATAGACCTCCAGGGGTTGCTCTGTCTACTACATTTAGCCTGCAGAATGCTCCTTGGTTCCTTTATCCCTTATTCTACCTTCATAGGCTTTCCTTTCATCTCTTCTGGTCCTGGTTTTCCGGGTATAGTATTGGGTCTCTAGCCTGTCTCAGCCAAGAACCTCAGGCACATGGGAATGGTACCTCTAGACCAGAGGCCGGCAACGTATGGCTCTTTCTGCAGGAGCCATAAAGTCCATTTTTTTTTCAGGCACTGTTACAGGAGCGGCACTGTGAGCACTGTACGGCTCTCACGAAATGACATTTTAAAAAATGTGGCGTTTATGGCTCTCATGGCCAAAAAGGTTGCCAACCCCTGTTCTAGTCCCTTATGCCCCCAGATGATTCAAGTTCCTGAGGTCTAGGTTTGAGACAGATTTACCTGAAGGCAGAAGGGATTTGGGTCAAAGGTCACTGGCAAACCCCCTCTCAGTTTATCCCTTTAAATGCATCCATCACAGCTGGGGCATTAATTTCATATTGTTCTTTTCTCTGCTCTCCTTTCTACAGGCCATGGTGAGTGCATTCAGAGTCCTCTTCCTCCCCAGTGTTCATAGGCTATGCCATTGTCTATCCCTTCCCAACCTTTCCTCTTGTTTTAGTTTGACATTGTGAAGTATACCTGTAGCTACCACTTCACCAACATAAACCAGCCCCTAGCAGGGCAGGTGGCTGTCCTCGGGGTGAGCCTTGGGCCTCCCTGGAAGAACAGCTGTTATTCGCCTTTTCAGTTGCCTTTTGTGCTGCCCTTTGGCTTTCTGAACTCTGTCATTTTTCTGGGGGCTTTGAGTCCTAGGGGTTTGTACCTGGGTGGAAAAGTATAAGTTAAGTAAAGCTCCTGTGGGTGAAATGGGGGTCACTCTTTTCAGTTATGTTCGCTGTGTATGACTTAGACATATTCAGATACAAGTTTCTACCCACCTCTTCAAACCTCATCTCTTGTTCTGCAGTGCTTTCTCCTCCACTCCCTAATCCTCCTTAGACTTTCCATAGGCAGCTTTAGCTCTTGTAGCCAGGAAAGAGAGAATATCTTAAAGCAGTGGGAGAAAACAAAGCTCTTTGGACTATGTACTTGGGAATAGTGGGAATGAAGAAGGGTTAGGGCATAGTTTCCCTAAGAGGCTAAGACAAGGAGCAATCAGCATAAGCCTGGGCTTTGGGGTCGTCTTTTCCTGGGACTTGGAAGTAGTGAATGACAGGAAGATCCTGTGCTGGGAGCAGAGTTGGAAGGGTCTAGGCTGGTAGTTTGGTTTCCTATATCCACCCCAACTTTGACAGCTTTTGACAAGGTTTTGATGGCCTATTTCTCTTCACAGTCATTGGTCCAGTCCCGGAAGGCAGGAATTACTTCTGCATTGGCTACACGGACCTCCCTCAAAGATGAAGAACTGGTAAGCATCAGTTGACTTTAAGCTAAATTCCGGTTTGGGGTTCTGGGCTCTGGACTGGACCAAGCTAGGCCAGGCCAAGCTAAGACCAATGACATAATCACTAGTATCTCTCTTGCTGGGTCTTAAGGAAAAGTCAACTTCTCCTGAGACTCTTTGCTCTAGGAATTTCCTGCCTAGACCTTGTATAGTTGCGGTTGCTCTGCCCCTGCGCTCTCTCTTCCACGTGAATTGAGTGGTGTCTGGTGCTTGTTGCCCTAGCTATCAAGAGCAACCACAACTATATACAGAAAACATAGCCACGCACATATCTAGATGAAAGGCACAGGGAATTGTGGGTAACACAGAAAGGAAGTTTGGGTAATGTAGTTTTAGGGATTCAAGAGAATTCTAACTATACAACCTAAAACCATTCATGATGGGTTGTGGGGTCTGTTTTTCAGAAATCTCATGTATACAAGAAAACACTGCAAGCCTTGATCTACCCTATCTCATGTACCACTCCTCACAACTTTGAGGTGTGGTCAGCCACCACACCCACCTACTGCTATGAATGCGAAGGCCTTCTATGGGGCATTGCGCGGCAGGGTATGCGTTGCACAGAATGCGGGGTGAAGTGTCATGAGAAGTGCCAGGACCTGCTCAATGCTGACTGCCTACAAAGTGAGTCCCGCTGCCCTACCCCAGCTAGATTGAGGGTGGGTCAAAGGTGGTGGGGAAAAGCCCTGACAAGCTCTGGGAAGGCAGCATCCTCCATAGTGGTGCTTCTAGCAGTGTGACTTCTTGTACTTTTGCCAATAAGGTGCACAGGAATGGTCCTTCCAGGTCCATTTAATCCAAATCTCTTGTATCAGAAACTCCTTAGGCAGTTTTGGAGCTGTTATCTAATGGCTTCTTTTAGTTCTTTCCTAGGAATTCTTTGGAAATAGCACATTTTGCTTGCTTGGGCCTGGTGGGTAGGTGAGCAGTTTGTGGTGGGGAGAGAATCAGTAGAGGAATATAGAACTGAAAGTGGTGTTCATTTTTCATTGCCATCACTTCCCAAATGACTTTGATATGCTCAACATAGCATAGCCACCAAGGAAGAAGAAGGGTGCCTATGGTGAATAGTGGGCATAGAACCATAGGACTCTCATGTCTCGTGATACCTCTCCCACTAAACAGTACAATACAGGAGCCAGGGAAGGTAGCAGTTACTCTAATTCATCAGTGGGGTCTTCCAGACAGGAAAGTCAGGAGTAGAAATTCTTAAAGAACCAAGTACTAAGGTCAGGAGAAAATATACTTTTATAGTCCAGACTTTCCAAATCAGTGGCTGGAAGTGAAGCTTTGTTTGATGTGTATTCTAGAAAAGCAGTAGAGCTAAGAAATAGGGAGACAAGAAAAAACCAGATAATTCACATGGAAGGAAATGATGGAGGTGATGGCGTCTGCTCTCCTGTTGCATTCTTATTATTGCTGAGGCAAAACCAGAGCAGAGTCTCAGTGGTTTGGGATCCTTCCCTTCTCACCTTCATGAAACCTATTGGCAAGGGATGGAGTTGCTTTAAACACTCAGACTTTCAAATTGGATTGTTTTCCCTTTTTCATAATAAAGTTGTCCAACAATGAAAAGTACAGAGCTCTCTTGACAATGTAAACCCCCAGGTACATCCCGTGGTACTAGAATAGATAAATGTCATGGTGGTTAAGAGGTAGAGGAAATCTTAGAGAGACTGGGTAGAGATATTCTCAAAATGTTTTTCACCCTTATAGAAAAGCCAAAACAAGTTGGACTGATTGCCACATTTGTTAAGGACTTTAGTTAACCCAAGGTATTTGGGGGAGTTGTAAACATCTGAGCACTTGGCCTTTGGGGTGATTTTCCATGTAAGTACTACTCTGAGGGCTGAACATTTTCTTAGCTACAATGTTCCAGGGTCTAAGGAACTGGTTGAAAAGTCTGGCTCTGCTGCTTATGACTGATGTGACTTTGAGCAAATCACTTAATCCCTCTAGACTTCAGTTTCCTCAGTTGTTAAAATGAAAGGGTTGGTCTAGGTGACATTGAAGGTTTATTCCATACCTAAGTCTATAATCTTAAGAATCCTTTGCATTTCCCTCTGTTCCTTGTGTGATGAGCCCTTGGAAAGGGGTCAAGAACCTATCAAGTTTATATCTGAGTTTCCCAAGAGTCTGTGAGTTTGTGGTTGGAGCTATTACTGTTACAGGACCCAAACACAGTATCTCAAGAAGAAAGGAGGGATTTGTAATGAGGATATGTGTCACAGATTCAGTCATAGTCATCTTTACTTCAACAGCCGAGTCCAGCAAAGTGGAGAGTGTTGTATTTGGAATCAGGAGACCTGAGTTCAAATTCAAGCTCTACACTTTATCATCTGTTTGACCCTGAATAAATTACTTAGCCTCTGCTGGCCTCAGTTTGTCTCTCTAAAATAAGGGATTCAGACTAAGTAACTGGAGTCCCATTATAGCTCTAATTCTATGGTCCTATGATGAAAGTTTGCTTTTCTTCATGACCCAGTACAGAATAGGATCTAATCTTTTAGCTTCTTGCTTGCTTTCCTGTCTCTGATGCAAGCATCAAGCCTCTGTGATTTTCTAAGGTTTTTGTTGTTGTTTTTTACTGCTAGTAACACTTAAAACAAGTAGGTGGTAAAAATAGCAAATGTGGAAATTACAAGAGACTTTGAAAGTCTCATGATAAAATTTGCCACTAGTATTCATTGGAATCAAAGTAAAGGTAGACCAACCTCAGCTCCTCTCTTGACCTCTTGTCACTAAGCCCTCCTTCCTTATTTTTGTCTTGAGAGCATGCAAGTCTTACCCAACTATTTACATATTTAAAAAAATTAAGGCCAAATCTCAGTCCCTTTTCTCTTCCAAGTAAGAAAGACTCCATTATAGACTTTCTCCATCTTTTCTTGCCTATGCAAGCCCCAAAAAGTTGGTCAGAAAAAGATTATAATGATAGTGCTGGTGAAGTGGTTCTTTAGATGTCTAAAGTATTCAAGGAAGATTGCCCTTAATGGAAACTGATGCTCTTTATGCCTTCATTACTCTATGTTGTGAGATTGAGTATTGAGAGTTTCACTTGGGTTTCCATGTTACAGACTATTTGAAATATTAATGGTTTGAAGAATCCTCTTCCACTGCTCATGGCACTTTATTTCCTAGATTTTGTTGAAGAGATGGTATACCATTAGTATGAAATGTTGCACACAGTGTTACACATGATTGCCATGTCAGTTGCGTTTACTTAATCAACTTTTCTTTATTTCAAAGAAAAGCTTGTTGGATTTGGGTGGGATGTCATAGAGGGGAAAGGTTCATTGAGAAATGACTTATGATATGAAAACAATACATCTTAATTTAAAAAATAATAGTAGAATAGCAAAGGGTGTTCAAGCAGAGTCTAAATGACCCTATGAAGGGAAGAAAGGGTAGAAGGGAATACCAAGAAAATGAGATAGGGACACATTCTGGAGGGCTATGAAGATGACTTGAAGAATTCAGATTTCAATGGTAGACAGCATCAAGCTATTTAAAGTTTTCAATTAGAGGTGTAAGATAGACGTAAACTCTTAGGGTTCTGGTTTCTCTAGAAACCAAGTGCTTGAAATGGATGGGAGAACTATTTTAGAACCTGGTATTATCTCAAATTTTAGATTTTGTTATAGGACTAATATATGTGGGCATCCATAGTTGCTTCTGTTTGTTGAATTATATTATTGGTTCAATTCTGTCACTTCCCAAATGTTTGGATTCCTACTGTCTTAGCTGTCAGCACAGCTCATGGGTATGAATTGGCCAGAATGGATCTAAAGACTGGACTATCTCTACCTCTGAACTTCCAGGTGGGCTTTAGGGCTAACTCTTCTTGGTGGTTTAGTCACTGGAACAGGGGTTAGGAATGTTCCGGTTTGTATGCTTTGCCCAGTAGGAGCCTAACCCTCTTTTGGGCTTTGGTATGAGGTAGACAGGAAGAAAAATGTGTGATTACTGCTCTTATAGCGCTCGTAGTCTTGTTAGAGACAAAAAGTTCACATGTATGAAACAATTCCATCCACTCCCCTTACTTCTTCCCTCATTCAGAAGATGTGCTTCTTATAGTGCCCTGTTTTTACATTAATCTTTGTTATGACTTCAAGGGCAGATTAAATTATTAACCACTGTTGTGATATCCCAAGCCCACTCTAGGCTTTTTATTCCTAGGCTCTGCTCACATAAACAAATTCCTTCTTCTTGATCTGCGTCTGAATCACTCACTGAGGAAGCACTGATCATTGAGGCTAGGGAGCTAGTAGAATGAAGCTCTTATTTTCTGATTTCCTTGGCTAAGCAGTATAGAGAATATCTACAAAGCCACATAGTGATTAATCTTTAATTTGGAGACAAATTCTTCTTTGTCTCCTAAATCTACCTTGGAGTATTCTTATAGAGTCAACTGAAGAAGAGTGGTTTTATTAGGTCTAGAGCCTCATTCTTCTGATAAACCCATCCCCCAAGCCAAAAATTTGTTCTTCGCCCCAGGTGGGCAAGTTAGTTGAGCTTCCTGACTGTTTCTGGTCACCTCTTAGGGGCAGCAGAGAAAAGCTCCAAGCATGGAGCTGAGGACCGGACTCAGAATATCATAATGGCAATGAAGGATCGCATGAAAATCCGTGAGCGAAATAAACCAGAAATTTTTGATGTTATCCGAGATGTCTTTACTGTGAGCAAAGTTGCCCATGCCCAGCAGATGAAGACAGTGAAGCAGAGCGTGCTAGATGGTACCTCCAAATGGTCAGCCAAGATTACAATCACTGGTAAGAGGAGAGCTTGGGGCTTGGGGACAGAAGGAAGTAGAGGGAGGTGGTATTGGGAGTGGGGAATAAAGACTGAGATAGATATAATCTGCAACATTGGTAAAAATAGTGGGGGAAAGGGTCTGGAGAAAGGTTGGCATGTGAGAGACAATTTTAGACCCTTGGGGAAAAGTTGATACAGGGAATAAGGGCAGGAAAAATAACAAATTCACTGAATATGTGCTTAGCTCAGCACTAAGCACTGTTGGGAAGACATAGTTGGCATAGCTTTTGCTCCCTAGGAGTTTATCTCCTCCTTAGGGAAACCCATGAGTGAGAAATGAAATGACTTTACCAAAATTAAGTTGCAGTACAAGAGATGAGGTAAAACATGATTAATTATTAATCAAATGGCACAGAGGTGGAGCATGTAGAATTCAGGGGGAAAAAAAGATGATGTGTGGGCTTTATTAGTCAAGAAAAAACCCACAAAAGACAAGGAATTGATCTGTTTGCTGAAGGGAACTAGAGAGAATATTTGGCTTATAGGAAGGAAACAATTCCTCATCCTCTTAGAAAAGCAAGGAAGATACCCAGGAGCAGCATCCCCTTTGTGGGGAAGGGGAGCAGATCTTGGGAAAGGCAATACATAGACAAGGAGAGATAGTATTGAGTGAGGTTTCCAATTCCTACCTTAGGCTCCCCATATCAGCTGAGCTGCTTCTCAGCAGATATTGCTCCTCATGCCAGAATGAGCCTGATTTTAGGATGATACTGGGCCTGGGGAGGGGATCATGTTTTGTAGCTTCATCTTTGTCCTGCACTTGTGTTGTAGTGGTGTGTGCTCAAGGTCTTCAGGCCAAAGATAAGACTGGCTCCAGTGATCCTTATGTCACAGTACAAGTTGGAAAAACGAAGAAACGAACAAAGACCATTTTTGGCAACTTGAATCCTGTTTGGGAGGAGAAGTTCCATTTGTAAGTGGTCAGGGAAGAAGATTGAGCTTGGCTGGTGGGACCAAGACCTCTCATGTGCTGGGCTCTCAAGAACAAGGAAAGTTCTATTTTGCCATAAAGTTAGGACTTCTCTTGCTGTTTTTTTGAACTTGAACAAGATTGGGGAGGAAAAAAGAATGAGGGAAAATTAAGGTGATTCTTCAGTACTTAATTTTGGCCATGCCCAGTACTGTTTTCTTTCTTAGTTCCTTCTTCTAGATGTATTACCTCCAGCTTTCAATAACCATTACATCTTCACCAGGCATATAATACACTTCCCTGGTATAGCCAAGAAAGCTTTTATGATACTGCCTGGTGATAGGCATAGGGCCACAGACTAGCCATAGCAATCCAAACAGAATGGCCATTTGTCAAGAATGCTACCAAGGGGATTCTTATTCAGGTATTGGTTGCATTAGATGGCCTCTAGTAGTCCCTTCCAACTCTGAGCCTGATTCTGGGAGTATTTCAGGGAAAAGAAACCAAAAGACCTCTCCTCCTGAATCAAGTTATTTCTGGTTTGTTCATAGAAGCACAGAGTTCATTTCTCCTCAGTTTTTCTTCTTTTACTCTTTCCTCCTAACCCATTTTCCCAGCACTCCTAGTAGTGTTGTTGGACAATAAGCCTTGGGTGCTTGATCTTTCTTTCTAGGATACTTAGATACAATCCAAAACCCATTGGGCTTTCCAGTGATTTATTTGACCTCTGGACCGACTTGCTTTGCCTGGTTTCTCTCCAGAGCCTATCTGCTCCCCTCTCTACCAAGGCAATAAAAGGATTAGGCTAGTAGACAGCTTACTTAGATCTTTGCCCTAGCCTTGAGAGGGCACTTGCCCTTTCTGCATTCCCTCTGGATAGGAAATAATATGTCCTCTTAAGTGTTATTAGACTATTCTACTGGAAAGATTCATTCTCTAATAAGAGCAAGGAAAGACAGATTGACACACAACTGAATACATCAGGAAAGATAAATTGCTCTCTGACTCCTCTTCCTTTTGTGTCCTTTATCCAGGATGCTCTGTGTAACTTGGTGGGTCAGGTGGCAAAATAGAGAAGGTGAAGGCTAAATTCCAGCCTATAGTTTTACCTGTGCTGAATGTTAGGTAATTCTCTTTTGTGGCCTTCTTGCTACTCCCACAGTGAGTGCCATAACTCCTCAGACCGAATCAAGGTACGAGTATGGGATGAAGATGATGACATCAAGTCAAGAGTGAAGCAGCGGCTGAAGCGGGAGTCAGATGACTTTCTTGGCCAGACTATTATTGAAGTGCGAACTCTGAGTGGCGAGATGGATGTCTGGTATAACTTGGGTGAGGAATTAGGGGCAAAGGACTGAGGCATTTCCTTTGAGAGAAGGAGAAAGCCAGGGGAAATTATTTGGGAGTAGACCCAAGGTATCCTGTACAAGGGGAGTTACTTGATAGAAAGCTGCTTTGAGACCCTTCTACCACCACTGAGGCAGATGTTGATGGACTTGGCAAGGAAATTATTCTCAGAGACCATATTTGCTATGAGCTATCTGTATGTCACCATCCCCACCCCATAGCAGCTGAATTGGGTCCAATATTTCAGGACTATGCCTGTCCCCTTCAGGTTTTGTCCCAGACTGGGACCATTATCTTTCTGTCTAGATACCTGATATTTGTGCTTATCACCATCACCCTCAATCTTGTAAGCAGCTCATCACTACGAAACCAAGAAAGGGAGCGGAGTTTGGGAATGCCTCTTCTTTGGCAAAGAGCTTTGTCTTCTTAGAAAGAGTAGGCTCTGGAAGGATGTGTTATGAACCTTCTTCTATCAGTAACCCAGCTCTGACTAAGAGAGAGACTGAATTCTTTTGGGTGCCTAGCAACTCTTCTTATCATTAATCACCATCTCATTCTCCTGTCACCATTCCATTCTCTCTTTCCCCCTGTTATATTTTGGGTGCCAAGACTGAGAATGCTAAGTCAGTAGAATACTGGTGACCATTTTCCCATCTCTCTTGTGTATATACACCCAGCCTCAATGAACCGTGATAATCATAACCTAAGTGAGGAGAAGTTTGGGTCAGCTTTGATTGGGCTTACCCTAAGCTCCAAAAGTCCCATAGGGCTCTTCACATCCAAACTAGAAATTTCCAGTTCTGCTTACATATACTCAATCAGCTATAGCTATTGGAGGGCATGTCTCCATGTGATTCTGGCCTTCCTCCCAGAAGACGTTTTCTTTCCTTTGGCTCCTAGACTAAGGTTGGTCTTGCTCAGTTTGGGTGTTTCATGAGGGTGTAAGTTTCTTGTTTCCTTTCCCTTCTAGAAAAGAGGACAGATAAATCTGCTGTCTCAGGAGCGATCCGGCTACATATCAGTGTAGAAATAAAGGGGGAAGAGAAAGTAGCACCGTATCATGTACAATATACCTGTCTCCATGAGGTAAGTCAGCCCCATGTAGGAGCCCCTTACTTGCCCAGCCACACCTTCCTAGAAAAAAATCCCATGAGGTGAATATTGTGATCCTGGGAAGTGTAAAAGTGAAATTTGGGAAATGCCATCTAAAAGTATATATATATATATATATATTTTCTATGGACACGTGGGAACTATCAAACTACATTTCCCATGGTCCAACGGGTTTCCGGTTCCGATTCTTTGGGCGTGGGAATGCCTACGTCACCACGCAGAGAACAGTTTAAATGGGAGGAGAATCGAAAGTAAGCCTCTTTAGCTGCTCTTTAGCTACTGGGCGCAGGAGGAGAGGGGAGGTAATTATGGCTAGGTGGCAGTTTTGAATTCTTACAAGCGCGTGGTCTAATGACTTTATCTATCAGCATGGCTTTAATTAAAATACTAATTTATATTATTATATCAGCCTTTATTATTTTTTATCGTAATAGAAGAAAAGGAACTAAGTAGCTAGAGACCTGATTGTGTTGGTGGCTAACTGCATAAAGTTGGACTGACTAACTTGTGTCTTGGTCTTCCAGTTGCAATATAGCAATATTAAGCCTTGTCCTCTGAGCTCTCTTTGGTGAAATTAGGCAAGAAGGAGAAATTTCTAGGGAGTTCTCTATTCCCCTATGTTTCACATCTCTGGACATCTATATCCTTCATAGTTCCAATGGCTTTCTTCTGAGCCTTATTTGTGGGGGAGAAAGTCTCCCAAATTCATATTTGTCAAATCCACTTGACCTAGCCACACCAGATTATAAGAGAGAGTACCCCAACTGTTTGCATTTTTGACCCCATGGATGCTCCTGTCCTCTGAGACAACACCAAGGCTTTCTTTTCTTGTATCAGCCACATCAGTGGCCACTAGAGCTCTTGGCTGCCAGAACATGGATTCAATAAAGCTTTATTCCCATATGTCAAAGGCCTAGACTCAGAGCCAGTGGCTGGATCTACTAACAAAAACAGAGCTGTTGCTTGGATGGAGTTCAAATCAGTTAAGCTCTTTGTGGTGTGATTCTAGGCCCTCTCTCCTTGCCATCCCTCTTCAGAGTGCTAGGTCTCTGATGTGATTTGGATTCTGTATGGTTTCCTTGAGTTAAGGAAAGAAGGCAGCAAACTTTATAGTAGTGTTAATGTAATGCACTATACTGTAGTATAGAAATGCTAACTGAATCCATGACAGCTGATCAAACCACTGGGAAATAATAGTCAGTGGTCAGATTTGTATTTGGGGGCTATCTGCTTAGCAGCTATGTAGAGGATGGATGGGAGAAAGGCAAGATTGGAAGCAGCAATATTATTTAACTTGCTATTAAAATGATGTAGATAAAGATATGAACTGGAAGTTCTGTTAGTGGAGAGAGGAGATGTATATGAGATGTGTGGAGAGAGAGTCAACAAGACTTCAAATTTTAAGAAATGGAGGGAGAAACAAAGAGTCAAAGATGATTCTGATGTGACAAACCTGGGCAACTGAAAGACTGACAGTACTTTTGATAGAATTAGAGAGGTTTGGCTCAGAAGGGTAAGTTTTAAAGGGAAAGAGGAGTTCCACTTGGGGCATTTTGAGTTTGAGATTCTTAAAGAACATGCAGTTGAGGTAGAGCAGAGAACTGATAATTCAGGATTGGCACTCAGGAGAGAGAATAGGGTTGATATAATGATTGGATCATCTACATATAGATCATAATTGAACCCATGGGAACTATTGAAATCACTAAGAGAGACTGTAACGAGAAGATACTGTCCAAAACAAGGGCTTAGAAAGTACCCATATTTTGTTGATAGTAGGAGGATAGTGATCTGGCAAAAAAAAAAACTAAGAAGAATCAGTCATACAGGTCTGAGGAGAACTAAAAGTGTTATGGAAACCAGTGGAGAAGAGGATGTTCAGGAAAGGCTGGTTCAACAGTAACACAAATTGTAGAGAGTTCAAGGAGATGGGATTTTGTACTTCCTTTTGTCTCTTGCAGAACCTGTTCCATCATCTCACAGATATACAGGGCAGTGGAGGAGTCCGGATCCCTGAGGCCAAAGGGGATGATGCATGGAAGGTTTATTTTGATGAGACAGCCCAAGAAATTGTGGATGAATTTGCCATGCGCTATGGCATTGAATCAATATACCAGGCCATGACGTGAGGTTCAGTCAGAACTCGGGGGGTGGGGGGGAGTGCTAACTACTTGAATGCTAATGAAGTCACACTGACAAAGTAGATTGCTCCTTAGTGAGTGGATGCAACTCACTGTTGAGACCACCCAGCACTGCCAGACTTTGACTCAGCCTTCCTCTCATGAACCTATTTATTGTTTCCCTTAGAATGGAAAAGGAGCCTGTGAAGAGATAGCATAAACATAATAGTCCCTATGACTCCAGAAAGATAAAAAATAGGTATATATTTGTTACTACCTCCGGGATCAAGAAGAGGAAAGAAAAGGATATATATGCATGTACCAATTCTAGAAATCTATGAAAAGGTGTTATGTGTGTGTACACACTCATGTGCAAGTGTATGTGTATAAAACCACCCATCCTACTGTCTTTCCTCCAATGTGGAGTTAGGAAATTGATATATAGAAAAGGAGAAAGCATCTACTGATTTGTTTACCTAAAGTTCATATAACAAGAATTTTTGTTTATGATTAAAGGTAGAAGTAAGACTTGTCAGGCAGCTGATTCATTAATACCCAGAGCTGCCAACTCAGAGCAGGCAGGACTAGGCTATAAGATGGAAAGGCACTGGCCTAATTGAGGAAAGTGACCCTGAGCCAATTGTGGTGGGACCTTGTTAGAGTATCCTATCATTTTCTGAAGGAACCATGGTACTGTATAACTTTGGGGGATATGTTTTTTTTAGGCACTTTGCATGTCTGTCCTCCAAGTACATGTGTCCTGGTGTACCAGCAGTGATGAGCACTCTGCTCGCCAACATCAATGCTTACTATGCCCATACCACAGCTTCCACCAATGTCTCTGCCTCTGACCGTTTTGCTGCCTCTAACTTTGGAGTGAGTATATGTATACAGATCCATAAGTGTAATTTTTTCTTCCCAATTCTATAGAAATTATTTATTTTATTCTAAGGTGCTCTGTCTGGAATTCAAGTCACTGTCTCCTGTTGAGTTGTGAATGATGTTTACTTATAACTGTAAAAATCATAGAGATAGGACTCATTTTAGATGTAGATATTTGCACACAAAAACGGAATAGCACATGCTTCCTGTTTTGGTTACTCATTTGAATTATCTCAACATACATTATTTAAGCAAACACAATAAGAAACATAAAAACCAAGAAATAGAATGAAGCAAGATTGAAAGAAAGGCCTTTAAATCTATCAGCTCATCTTCTTAAAATGTCAGCACTGACTACTTGTTGAGAATGTTGTAGAGCAGATTCTTGGTCAGGTACGGTTTGGTTTCAGTGCCTTCTGTGGTGCCTTCCAACTTAGAGATTTTTTAATTTATCCCAAGCATGAATTCCAAAGCTGTGACTCCCTCACCAACTCATGACTCACCAAGCAATGGTCTCTGGGTTCCATGAGCTCCCTGGTGAAACTCATTGTAGTAACATTGTAGTGACCTTTGTAGTGTTTGCCTTTCAAGCCAAGTCAATCAACAAACATTTATTAAGTGTCTTTTCCTATTTGCCAGGCACTTTGCTAAGCAATGGGGGATTTAAATAAAGACAAAAAATAGTCCTTCCTCTCAAGGAACTCGCAGTGTAATGAGAGAAATCACATGTAAGCAACTATGTACAGACAAGATAGATAAAAGATAAATTGGTGATAATTTCAGTGGGAAACCACTGGTATTAGGAGGATGAGGAAAGCATTTTTGCAGGGGGTTAGATGAGCTATTCTTAGTGGAAGCCAAGAAAACTAAAATATATAGGTGAGGAAGGAGAGAATTCCACATATGGAGAACAGAAAGTGAAAAATGCCCACTGTTGGAAGATGGAGTGTCTTGTGAGGGAACAACAGAGTCCAGGATGAGAAATCTACCATGTTCTCATTATTATTGATTAGGAATTGATCTGAACATGGAGTTGGTTTCCTTTCTCATTCATTGAGGAGTTGAGGTGTCTCTGCAGGGAGAGGGATGCTGTGGGCCTCAACCTGGCTGCAACACTAGGCTGCTGTTTCTAAATATGGCCCATGTTCAAGAAGCCCTTTCCTTTCCTTGTACCTCAGTTTTCCCAGGATGAACAAGATGAAGTTCCACATATAGACAGGCTGCCTAAGTACCTAAAAGAAAATATAGGGGATCTTTTCTTTTTTTTTAATCCTTACTTTCCATCTTAGAATCAATACTGTGTATTGGTTCCAAGGCAGAAGAGTGGTAAGGGCTAGGCGATGGGAGTCAAGTGATTTGCCCAGGGTCACACAGCTGGGAAGTGTCTGAGACCAGATTTGAACGCAGGACCTCTGTCTCTGGGCCTGGCTCTCAATCCACTGAGCCATCCAACTGCCCCCAAATTCTTTCTGGGGGGGCAGCTGGGTATCTCAGTGGATTGAGAGCCAGGCCCAGAGATGGGAGGTCCTACGTTCAAATCTGGCCTCAGACACTTCCCAGCTATGTGACCCTGGGCAGGTCACTTGACTCCCATCGCCCACCCTTATCACTCTTCTGCCTTGGAACCAATACACAGTATTGATTCTAAGACAGAAGGTAAGGGTTATTAAAAAAAATCTGTTCCTAAACTTGACAACGTTATTCCCTTCAGACATTGGGCTCCTTCCTCTTCCCTTGCACCACTGTGCTCCTGAGAGCTCAGGACCCCATCATTACCACTGCCTTTGTTTCCTCTCTTTCCACAGAAAGAGAGATTCGTGAAATTGCTGGACCAGCTGCATAACTCACTGCGAATTGACCTCTCCACATACCGGGTGAGCAGAGAATCCCAACCTGGCCAACTGGTAGCATCTAGTAAAAAAATAAGTATAGTATTCTAAACAACAATAGACCATACCTGGAGGTGGCTCTGCCAATATAAGGAATCAGAAGGGTGCTAGGTGGTACGAGTAAATACAATGCTGGATTTGGGAGTACCGGAGACCTGAGTTCAAATCCTGTTCATATACTAACTGGTTGTGACACCATGGATAAGTCATTTTCCTCCCTAAGCCTCTGTTTCCTCATTTGTAAAATGGGGTTAACAATAACACCTACCTCACAGGGTTGTTGTGAG
The DNA here is from genome assembly GCF_016433145.1 of Gracilinanus agilis. NCBI lineage: Eukaryota > Metazoa > Chordata > Mammalia > Didelphimorphia > Didelphidae > Gracilinanus > Gracilinanus agilis. The sequence goes on from NC_058130.1 coordinate 166,598,044, forward strand.
GATTAAAAAAGATAACTTATATAAAGCATTTTGCAAAGTCTAGAAGGCTATAAATGTGCTGACTGTTCACCCTTCCCTACAGAGCTACATCTACCTGTGTGACTAGTGCCACTGATAGCCACAGAATACAACATAGTGTGTAAGTGGAGTTTAGCTAAGCCATGCTATAGTTCTGTTATCCCAAACCTAGCTTTTCCCCTAACTCTGACATTATTTTCTATGCTTTGGTTAATTATATTATTAGGTCATCCCTGAGGCTCAGTTGCCATATTTTAAATCCTTAATTTAAAGACCCCACCTCCCTTCTTTCTCTTTGTCCTCCCTCTATCCCCTGCCCAAGTGAAAATTAAGCTAGTCAGCCCATTTAGGGTTTTGTTTTGTTTTGTTTTTAACCACTATTTTATTTTTTTCCAGTTATAAAGCATTTGGCTTTTTTGCCCCCTTCTATACACTGAAAAACAAGACGAACATAAAAACAAAATCTGTGTATCACATAAATTGTAGAGAAAAAAGGGGAAGCTTGGCTTAGGCCAGAGCTTTGCATGTGTGCTATTTGTCCCCATGATGATTGCAAGATAGAGCAGGAAGGAGAACCCAGGCAGTTTCCCCAGTTTCCCTTGAGCTGAATAATATAGGCTTCACTACTTGCCTAAAAAGGTAGTGAATTCCAAGAAAAAGCAGACATACTAACATTTAAATACAAGTGCAAAAGTACTCTCTAAAGTCAAAAGGAAAGGAAGTTCCAGTGATCTGCAAAGCTATTCCTTTTCATTTTGCATAGACAATTGAGAATTGACAGGATATGGTGTCTTGTGCTGTGTAGATTGACCTTTTACAGTTAAAAACATTTTTCCCAAAATGAGGGTTAAATGACTTGTGAGATAAGGCTTCAATGAATAGTCCCTTCTAATCTCATCAACAACAACTGGGATCAATTTCCTGGCCTCCTGTTTAAGTCTATTCTAATGCCAGAAAGAGGTATGTGTATACAAAGAAAGAAAATGCTTATATTGCTCTAAATGTTTTTATCACAGCTCTTCTCTGAGGCAAGTGTTGGGTTCAGGAACCTCTCCCCTCTTAAATGGGGAGGGGCAGGCAGAGAGAGGCATATTAGGAGGAAGCTAGGGGAAGGTTCAGCTAGGGTCACAGAAAAGTTATTAGGTTGATGTTTCTTACTTGCTGAATTTTTAACTTTTACCTACATTTGGTTTCTATAATAATTATTGCAGAATAATTTCCCTGCCGGGAGCCCAGAAAGGCTACAGGACCTGAAATCCACTGTGGATCTGCTCACCAGCATTACATTCTTCAGAATGAAAGTGAGTGTCTAAGGCTAGGTTTGGAAATTGGTCAGAGAAGGTAAAGGCTCTTGGCGGGGCAGGAATGCCTGGCACCATCAGACTCCTAGACTCTGGAGAAATTTCTTCCCATCTCTTCCTCTCCCTGCCTTGTTTTGTGTGGAAACACTGCACTCTACAGGCCAAAGGAGATGAGGGCTCGGGTTGAAAAATTCCCCCACAGTCAGGCCTGGCGTCTCCATCCAACAGCATAATCTGGTATCTGAGGGGAAAGGAAGGCCTGTGTCTGAGGAGGAGTGGAGAGAAAGCTCTTCCCAAGACTGACCTTAGAAGGAAAGAAAGGAGCGCCAGCTCCCAGGTTAGCAGGGTCAGCTGTGATTTGGAGCCTCACTCTAGGGTCATGTTCCTTGGATCCATTATAGGTACAAGAGCTTCAGAGTCCACCCCGTGCCAGCCAGGTAGTGAAGGACTGCGTGAAGGCCTGTCTGAATTCCACCTATGAATACATCTTCAACAACTGTCATGAACTGTACAGCCACCAGTACCAGACTGAAGTGAGATGCCCTAGACTTGCTACCTCCATCCCTTCCCTGTTTAACCCCTACTCCCTGCCTTTCTTATTGGTGATTGTTCTGTCTTTCCCTTGGTCCTGGGACCATTTGTAGTGACAGACTAGGAATTTGGGCTAATTGTTTTGTAATTTCAGTCCTGAGTTTCTTCTAAATTCTCCTATGATGCTATATGAGATCTATGATTTGTACGGTTAGGTTGAGACTATCTCGAACAGTTACTACTACTTAATCTAATGCATTTTCAAAAGTGACTTGTGGTTTGGAAATCTTGAGAATTCACCCAGTTTTTCTGCTCTCTTTCATTATTGAGATGAGTATGTCCTTTGAACTGTAATTATAAAACGGTTCCACTTTAGGATGTTATTGAAGAACTCTTTATTGATTCCAGCCTTTACTGGAGATTTCTTTGGCTTGAATAATTTTCTGTTTATGCCAGATTGTCCGTGCTTTGTGGGCTCCTCATTCTTTTTCCTTGGGCTCTCTCTTTTGGAGAGATGCTGGGAAGACTTTTACCTTTCAGACAAGAAGGTGTTTGTTTGAGAGCCTAGTTTCTGAATTCTAGCCTATAGCAAACCTCTTTTCACAAAGTATCACTTCCAAAACATTTGGAAGTTTCCCATGGCCTTTTAAATTTGGGTAGCAATGCCTTTTTCTTTCTCAATGTCCATAATGTCTCCTAAATAGAGTTACATTTCCTAAAATAGAGTTAAGTCCAAGGTAGGTTTCTTGATTTTTCCTTTTCTGCTAGACGAGTGACTATAATTAGGCTGGGATCACTTGGTCTTAAGTAGTGGCTCCCTCAAAGAGCCTTCCTTTATCAGGTATAATTCTAGCACTCCAGGGCCAAGGCTAGTGCTTTGCTTCTCTTATTAGGTAAAAAAAATATTTCAGGAAATAGTCACTTCTTCCAACACTGAACATTTTCTCCATTTCTTAGAGTGATTTTTTTCCTTTTCTTTTGCTCATGGTATAGTGGAAAGAGTATAAGTTCTGGGGGGTTAGAGTTGTTAAAATCTTACCACTGTTGCTTAACTCTTGTGTGATCTAGGGCAAATCACTCAGTCTCCTTGAGCCTCAATTTTTCCTCATCTGCCAACAAGAAGGGTGGGCTAGATGACTCCTGAGATCTCTTCCAGGTCTAGGTCTTTCACTCTATCATGTTTCTTTCCTCCAAAACTGGAGATATCAAGTGGACCCATCTCCTACTTTTTTATCCAACATTCTAAAGTTATTGTGAAAAGGGTTTGCATTTACTGTTTTTGCCATCACTGCCTACCATATTTCCAAATCCAATTAGTGGCTTGCTCTCCTTTTCTTCAAACCTATCATTGAGGTTGCCCAGGCTCAACCTTTCACACAGGTCTTGCTTCTTACATCCAAAGGATTACCCTTTTTGTTTTGTCTTCTGGGCAGCAAGATTTGTCTCTGGCTAGAGAGACAATTTCGTGAGACAAGAAGTACTGTGAGGTAATTGTAGATCGGAGGTTGGCTGATGGAAGGGAGTGGAAGGGAATCAGTCATTACTTCTAATGGGTCAGAGCACAAAGCCCAGTATTACTTTATGGAAATTTAGCCTTCTTTCATTCTGGGCCACATCTGGGTATAGGACCAGTAGTCCCTTCCCCATCTTTTTTATTTGTAGGAATGGTGGGTATTCCACATTGTAAATTTTAGGAGCCCCTAGACTAGTCCAAATAATCACATCTTATTCCCTGAGACTCTAATTTTCTTTTGTGCATGCTGATTTTAGTACTTTGTATTAGAAGAAGAGAATGGATTTAAATGGAGGAAGTTGGATCAGTAGCAGTGCCTCAGAGACTGAAGGGAGCTCTTGAGGATCTAGGAATGAAGCTTTTGTGGACCAAGGGGAGAGGAGAGTTCTCTCCCTTTGGGCTAGAAGAGGATGGGATGTAGATTATGGGGATAGAATCTCTGAGAGAAAAGAAGACCCTTTAACTGAGGAAGGAGGGAGGTTTCCTCAGTAGAGGAGAGGATGTAAAGGTGCATGTATAATGGAGGATACATATAATAATGCTATGATTTCTGAAACAAGAAACAGGAACTGCCTCCAGAGGAACAAGGCCCCAGTATCCGGAATCTGGATTTCTGGCCCAAGCTCATTACTCTCATTGTGTCCATCATTGAGGAAGACAAAAATGCCTACACACCTGTCCTGAACCAGTGAGCAAGCACCCCCATCCCCAAACCTGAGTTGTACTCAACCTCACTGTCTGTCTAATGGCCTTTCTCTTTTCTGTCCCTATGTGATTACAGTGCTGCCTCCTCTTCCTGTCCATCTGTCTGTCCATCTATCCCTTGTGTCTGTCTGGTTAACTGCCTTGACTAGGGCTTGAGGTGGGTGCAGAGATGCCATAGGTACTCCTTCCCCTTTTGACTAAGCCAACTACCTTGGGGTGAGAGGCCTTTTGGGTTATATGTTCTAGATATGCTCCATGGATGACCAGTGACTCTATGTTCACTGCATTCAATAATGTGGCACTCACTATACTCAACCTTCTCTCCCCTTAGGACCTCCTTCCTTTCTTTCTCTTGGGGTATCATATCCTTTTGTTTTTGAGGTCTTCCCTTTCCTTTTTTCAGTCTCCTTTTCCATGAGCCTAGACCCCTCCTCTCTCCCAGGTTACTTCTCTTCAAATTGGGCCTCTCCACCTCCCTCCTTTCCATTCCCCTCTCCTAGACTTCCTCTATCTCCACCTCCAGTTTCTCCATGGATTTATACATTCCCTGTCCTGAATCTTTCTTTTCAGAACTCCCTCAGGCCAGGCCCTCAGTACAGAACCAAGAAGATCTTGTATCATGCCCTAATTTTAAAATTCCTTTCATTCTCCAGGTTCCCTCAGGAGCTGAACGTGGGCAAGGTCAGTGCAGAAGTGATGTGGCATTTATTTGCCCAGGACATGAAGTATGCATTGGAAGGTAAAGAGCTAAAGTCACCTTCATGCTCCCTCATTCTCAAGTTTTTTTTCTAGTTAAAAAAATTTTTTTTCTAGTTAAAAAAATTTTTTTTTAAAGAGATGCTACTGGTTGTTGCGGCTATGGCTGTATGGAATAGAGACAATGCCATCCTGGGTTGGTTTCATACAGCAGTCTCATGCCAATAGAATCATTATTGAGGCTCTCATGGTAGGTGAGGGGAAATAGATCAAGGGTTTGACTACATAGGGCTATAGGAGACTTTAGAGCAGGGGTCGGCAATGTATGGCTCTTGAGCCATGTCTGGCTCTTTTGAGGGCCAGATATGGCTCTTTCTGCAGGAGCCATAAAGTCAATTTTTTTTTCAGGCACTGTTATAGGAGTGCTCACTGTGAACACTGTACGGCTCTCATGAAATTACATTTTAAAAAAATGTGGCATTTATGGCTCTCACGGCCAAAAAGGTTGCCAACCCCTGCTTTAGAGTCTAGGAGTTCTTCAGTGTACGTTAGAACAGCATAGATGGGGATTTCCTGATACCAGTCTTCCCAAGGCTGCATCCTCAGCCCTCTACCTCATATGGCAGAATCCAAGGCCAGGAAGGTCTTCCTTCAAAGATGACCCTTTATTCATTCCTTGAGCAGAGCTTCAGACACACTTTTCTAGTTATTTCCATTTGTGTCCATCTGTCCTGATGTTGCCTATCACTTGTGTGTCTTTGTATGCCTAGTCTGAGATAGCAGACTGGGACGGAAAATATCTTTCTACCCAGTTCTTAGCGTAGAGTAAGGATAAAAGCAGGGTTTGGGCAACCTTGAGGACTGAAGGAAGAATGGGTTTAAGTGTCAGTCTCAGGTGGAGCAGTATTTTTGGAAGCAGGATATTAGCATCATTTCCCTATCATATCATGGCCATGGTGAGTAGGAGGAGTATAGAGTAGAGCTAAAAGCTCCCCATCTAAGCATGGCTAAAGGTCTTCTCCATTTTAATCCAAAGTTATTTCACTCAAGCCCCTAATTGTACAGATGAAGAGACTTAAACCTAAAAAGATGAAATTCACTTGCCCAAGGTCACACTTATAGTAAGGAGTCAAATTGGCATTTGAACCCAGGTCTTCTGACTATAAATCCTCCCACGGTACCACATTACTCATAGGATTCTTGCCTTCAAGGAGCCTACAGTCTGATTGATGGGAGAGATAAGATGTAAGCATATGAGAAGTTAAAAACATTACAACAAATTATTTACAATTTAAGACAGATATTGAAGAGATGTCATAAGGCAGTCCAAAAAACACTTCAGTTGGTGTGAGTGGGACAGATAAATTATGGATAACTGAGTGAAGAGGGAAGGATATTCTAGGAGACAGGAAGAGCGAGGGCAAAGGTTTGGAGGCAAGGACCCAGCCTTTAGGTAAGGCTGCCTCTAAAACTATTGAGATACATGCTTCAATGACAATCTCCAGTAGTGGGATCATAACCTATCTCATATAGTCATATAGTAGGGTACTGACTGGCTGAATCTTTGTAAGGCATCTTTATCACTCCATCTCTTAGGGTTCACTGAATATATTCATATGATATGGCTATAAAGTAATGAGGTTGCTTATGCAAGTTACATACTGGGAATATTGGCTCATTGCTTTAGACTCTCATATCTTCCTAGATAACCACATCCCATGCTCAGTCCTGTGAAAGAGAAAATTCAAAAAACAATTCAGCTGACATTTATTAACTATCTAATATATACAAGGCGGTGTTCCTGGGGATACAAAACCAAATATGAATAATCTCTGCCCTCAAAAGACCTGAAGTGTCTGCCCTCCATATTCCTCTGTCTTTATAGTACCTCCTAGTGGAGTTAGCATAGACATGTGAAACAAAGAGGTAATTATATGTTTAGGACCCCACATAATGGTGGTGCTGATAGAGACCCAGAGGCTCTGGTGCAGTAATGGCAGCACTGGATTTAGAGTTATTGGGCTTGGTTTATGCTACTTTACCACTTGCATGATCTCTGGCAAGGCTCATCACTCCCTTGGGCCTAAGTTTCCTCATTTGTAGAGTGAGGGAGATTGGATTAAATGGCCCCTGAGATTATTTTCAGTTCTAAATTTATGATTTTATGAACTTATATTTTCATAGCATGTTCAAATTTATCAATATTACTGGAGATCAAAGAAAGGGGAGATCAATTTGGGTACGTTAGCTTTTATGAACATAGGATTTTGGCTTAAAAGTTTGGTAGGATTGGAATAAATAGTAGAAGTTAAGGACCTGAGGGCATTCTAGGACAGGAAAAACATTAGGGACAAAGGCTTTGGGGCAAAAAGCAGCACAGAGTCCTTAGATGATTGAGGTTTGTATGTGGGCTGTGCTACTTACCTAGCTCTAGGTAAGTGCTTGATTTTATGTAGAAGTTGAGAAGAAAGGGAGGTATCCAAGATGACACTAAGCCTTTGAATCTGGGTGGCTGGAAGAAAGATGGAGCTCCTGCCAGTCCAAAAGGGAAATTGAAAATGAAAATTGATCATATATGTCTGACATCCAGGGAGAAAAGAACACCAAGCAACTGGGAATATGGGCTTTGAGCTTAGCCCAGAGACCAGGGTTGGAAATGTAGTCCAACCTAGACAAAAGAAATAAAGCTAGAGGAGCAGATGAAAAGGGAGAGGGAATTACTACATCATAATCACCACAATAAGAATTCCTGCTTATATAGCATTTGAGAATCCTTGTGATGAATATAATACTCAGGCTCAGACAAGTAGATGAGTCACCTATGTTCAGAGCTGAGACTCCAACTCAAGCCTTCTGGCTCCAAGTTCTGTTGTTCTTTCTATCATACCACACTTTTGGCTAGGTGAGTAGATAAGACTAAGACTTCATGGGGATGGTGGAATTTGACTTCAGTTTTGAAGGACAGATAAATTATGGATAAATGAAGTGGAGAGGGAAGGATATTCTAAGAGATAGAAATATTGTGGGCAAAGAAAGGAAGAAGAGATCTTAGATTATTTAATCCAATTACTTCTTTTAAAACATGGGAAAACTGAGACCCAGAGAAGTGAAATTAGTTGCTCAACGCCACACAGCTAATTATAGAGCAGAAGTAGAAGACCAAAAAAAAAAAAAAGATATGGGAAGAAGAGAGGAGGAAATTCTTACACTGTTGATATAGTAGGTGAATCCCAGATCTTAGAAACTGTAGCATGATTCCTCTGGGACCCATCAAGAGCATTTGCAGAGGCATGAACATTGTTTAGAATCACCCTTTATTAATTAACCTTCTCTAAGAAGGCTTTTCAGCCTCAGAAACTACTAGGTATAATCAAGAAATGATCAAGCTTTGAAAGTCTTAAGAGCAGGAATTATGCAATAAAATTGGTAACTTTAAGATGTTGTTACTTGAGAGAAGGCAAAATTAAGGAATCTAGGAGCTCAGAAAAATGAGAAAGGCCTGCCCCCTACCTCCAATGTCGTTCTGGATGGGATTCAGAGATTGGTTCCCTAAAATAGACTCTGAGTAGTGCCTCATTGTTTCATGGCCAGTATTCCTTTCGCCTAAGAAAGAAGAACCTCATTTTCAGTTGCCACAAGAAAAAAGTTCCTTCCAAAATTCATCTAATCATTTCCTTCTTGGATAAGGGCAAGGGAAAAGGGGTTTGGGGAACAAGGCACATCTTGGGTTGGTATGGCTAAACCCTGAAGAGGCTACTTTGTAGTGTCTACCATTCTCTTTGCATTATTCACTGTTGTCTCTGCTCTGCCACAAGGATCTACTGTCTTTCGAATTCGCAAAGTCCTCTTTCAGGGTGGTAAGAGCTTTTGGTTGCTGCTCCTTTGCCTTTAGTCTTTCAGCCTTTCATTTTATCCCCTTTTCTCTCCTTCCTATTGCTGCATAGTGAAGATCCCTCACATGTGCCTACAGGAGCTAGTAGCACTGCCTGGCATAGTGTTAGAATAAAGCCTTTAGGGCAGGAACCACCTAGACTGTTGGGCCTGAGCTATGAGAAAGGCTTTGAGCTAGAACTAGGCTAGGGCTTACCTCAATCTAGTATTGCCTTTGCTTTCTTACAATCACTTAAAAATCCCCTTCCACCCTTTTCCCCTATCTTTCCTTCACCAGTGCCTTGAGGTAATAGCCAAAGTGGGGAATGGCTCTACTGAGGCCTCTCTTTTCCGGGCATATTGGGGAAGTAGTCTAGGAAGAGAAGAGGATGCTGCAAATGGCCATGAACACAGCTCCCATGGGGATTCATCTTACTGAGAACTTGTTTCCCTGGGGAGTACAATTCCCAGCTGGGGCTCCCATGGCCAGTATTCCTTTGACCAGAGAAGGAAGAACCTCATTTTTAGCTCCCACGAGGAACAATATCTTCCAAAGGTCTTCCAAGTCCTTATCTCTCTTGGATCAGCTTTGGCTTTGGGAGTGATTGGGGGAGGCAACACTGCCTTATTAGAATTTGATTCTTTCTTAGCAATAAGTTGTGGCTCTTCTGAGTGACCAGATTCCTGAGGTCCTAGGGCCTTAGAGCTTCTGCTCTTCAGGCCCCTCTTATTTGTGCTTATAGGAATCTATTCCAAGCTCACTATTGCTTTAAAGGGCTTAGCTGGTGTTGATAAATATGGTATGTGTGTATGTGTCTGTGTGTGTTGGTGTATATGGCACAAATGGGTTAAATACATATTTCCTAGCAATATTGAAGGCCAGACAACAGATGCTCTGAAGACTGTGTTAGAAGAAAATGGCCAAGAATCAGATGTGCCAATATTCCAAGATAGGCCCATGTCCCAAAGCAAAACTGAGAGATCCTTGGAGATAACAAATATCTACTAAAATGAGCAAAAAGCAACCTTCATAATTATAAAAGCATGCCTATATTGAAAAACCATCCCACTTTCCTCATTTTGAGCAAGATGTACATTCATAGAACATTATTTGAGCCATAATTTTGTAGAAAATAAAGTGCAAGTAAAGCTGGACAATTAATATTGATTTAAGGGAGCAGCTTAGCTGGCAACTAAATACTAGTCTAGCTGTCAGACTTTCATTGTCTATTATTCACTGAGACATCTTTCTCAATTTTCAGATTTTTTTTGTCTGTTTACGTAAAATGACAATCCTTGAACAGGTCATGTTTATTTTTTAAATAGGTTCAATTTATTGACAGAAAGGAGAGAAGATTAATTGTAATAGCTGTCTTTACAGATAATATGTTGAAAGCATTTGCAAACCTTAAAGCACCATGTATAATTATTTATTAACTATTATTACTATGTAGTCACACAAACAAAATGTAAACCCATTGACTTACTAATGAAGACATTGTGAACAGAGCCACTCCCCTGATTCTCTGGTCAGGCTGGGAATAAGTAGGTAGTGGTTCTTTGTTTTGGCATTCATAGAAGAGGTCTCTGATGATACAGTGAGATGCTTCCCTTTTCCACATAGATTGCAGATATCCAGCTATTTATTCCATTTTCTACACCATTGAGTAGCTTCCTGTTGTGATCACATGCATTTGGATGTTAATGATTCCCCATTTTAGACTTTTAGTTCTTTTCCTCATGCTATCTTGAAATTCTGTTCATCTTCTGGCTCTTGTCTTTGCTTTAGGATATTCCAGCTTCTCCTGAGATGCTGGCACTTTTGGATTCTCAATTTTCTTTCCCTCCAATGCATTTCTCAGTATAACTGTGCATTAATCTCTGATAAACTGACCTTAATTCATTTATGGTATATGTGCTAACTAATTCTCATATTTTAGAACAAACAGGTTGAGGAGGGGGTCCCTTGAAGGCAGCTCTTTCTAGAAGTAATTGGGCTTAGGAAAGCTCCATTGATCCATGATCATTGCCTGGCAGTTCCTCTTCAGCCACCACCTCCATCCCCTCCCTAACCTTGCCAAAAAGTCACATGCCAAAAGCCTGATGGAGAACTCACTTGTATCCTTCTGGGCTGGTTATTTTCTATCCATGCAAGTCAGAAGAGAACGTGCTCTCTTTAGGCTCTTAGAGAGCACCCACTGAGGGTGACAGGTTTTGTGTGTGTGTATTTGTATCCCCGTATGCAGATTATCAGGAAAGGGTCATGGGGCTTCCTTGTCTCTGGGAACATTCTCTGGAGTACTCCAGTTGGGCCTGCTACCTTCAGAGTGGACAGCAGGGTAGCCATGGGCCCAATAATTGGCCCTAATTTTGTCTTCCTCAGAGCATGAGAAGAATCGACTCTGTAAAAGTGCTGACTACATGAACCTGCACTTCAAAGTTAAATGGCTTCACAATGAATATGTTCAAGATCTGCCTGCCCTCCAGGGGAAGGTGCCTGAATACCCAGCGTGAGTCAAGCTGCAGGAGAAATGGGAGTTGGGATGGAGAGAAGGAGGGCTTAGGCACTCAAGCTACAGAGAGAGAAGTGGGAGAGGGTGCCCAGGCTTGGATTGGGATGGGTCAGGAAAGCAGCTAGGAGATTAGGGTCAGCTTATCTCACTGGTCTCCCTTCCCCTGCCACAGGTGGTTTGAGCAATTTGTGCTTCAGTGGCTGGATGAGAATGAGGATGTGTCCCTGGAGTTCCTGCATGGTGCCTTGGAGAGAGACAAAAAAGATGGGGTAGGACAGGATTGCATGGGGCTTCTCTCTTTTCAGATGATAGGCTGGACAGCCCTGCCCAATGCCTGACTACTTGGTGAAAGCCCATTGGATGTGATGGCTATTGAGTTCTTTGCTTGCAGGCATAGATAGGGTTTATGTCATCTAACATGTATCATCATAGGAATGGAGGGTTTATGAAATTGGTCTGAATCACTTTCTAGGAAAAATGACTATCATTTTCCATGAATGACTGGGAGGTGGAGGGGAGCATCTCTTTCTTCTTCCATGCCCTGGCCCACAGGATTTGGGGGAATAACCCTATTCCTGGGGCTTTCTTCAGTTCCAACAGACATCAGAACATGCACTCTTCTCCTGCTCCGTGGTAGATGTCTTCACACAGCTCAACCAGAGTTTTGAAATCATCCGGAAGTTGGAATGCCCAGACCCTGGCATCCTTGCTCATTACATGCGGAGGTTTGCCAAGGTGATTATTATATCTAATCCTTCCCTAGTCACAGGCTTCAATCCTATCTCAGTCCTTCTGTTCCCCTTCATCAGGTCTAGGCTCTATCTCAATGGTCTTCTAAATGTGGGGATGGAACCTGTGAGGGTATGATTATATGAAGTGATTTCAAGTCTTTGCCCTTTAGTTCATGCTTAGTGCTCAGGTTAACAGAATCTTAGAGGATCGAGTAAATAGACTTTGCTACAGGGATGTCAGCTTGATTTTGGTCATATTTTCCTTCCATCTCTTGCAATCAATTTTTGTGGTTGGGGCTCCATGGTTATTATGCTTCTTTGATGAAAGCAGTGGTAGGTAATATTTCTCTGAATGTGCTCTGTTCCCAATTTGAGCCTGATCAAAGCCAACAACTCTTTCTCTCTCCTCCCTACCCTCCATGCTCTCCTCTCCACAGACCATTGGAAAAGTGCTGATGCAGTATGCAGATATCTTAGCCAGGAGCTTCCCATCCTATTGTGACAAGGAGAAACTGGTAAGGAACTGCCTCCTCCCATGGAGTGGGTCATCTGTTGTATAAAGGAAAGAGTAAGTCCTGAGAAAGTCATGTTGCTGAACCGATGACTGCCTTGTTTGGAGGAATCTTCTTATGTTCATATTCCTGATCTGTTTGTCACTGATTTCCTTACATTTAAAATCCTAGCCCTTTCCAGATCTTGTGATGCATGCTTATCCATTGTCAAATTGATTTTTCATCCATTTCTTTTTGTTATTGTGTCACCTTGGCCTGAATTTCTGTCTGATGTTTACATCTTAGGTGAGGTAGGGAGGGCCTGAGCAACAAATGTGGGAGTATTGTTTCTCTCCTACTTCCCTATCTAGACAAAGTGTTGAACAGTGACAGGCCTTCTGTTTCCTTTTGGAAAGGTTGAGAATTGGATGGGGAGCAGCCAGGCCAATCTTCATTAATCTCCTCATTGAGCCAGTAGGAGCTTTTGGGAAGTCAGAGGGAAGAGACTATAGATCTAGTAACCTATTTGTCTTCCAGTGCCTGGGAGTGGGGAGGGTCTCAGCAGCTCTACCCTGTTTCCTTAGCCCTGCATCCTAATGAACAATGTGCAGCAGTTGAGAGTCCAACTGGAGAAGATGTTCGAGGCCATGGGGGCCAAGGAGGTAGGAAGGGTCTGAAGAGTTTCTTTCCCAATAGGCCAACATTAGGATGTTGCTGTGTGGATAGGGTAGAGTTCTCTCTTGACCTGATGGGAATGCCTGGCCCAGAACTAAGGAAAATAGCTGGGGTGGTTGGGTGGGTGTTTGTGAGTTGTCAGGGCCAGAAGGGATAACTGAGGGAGTAGAAAAGACAAAAAGACACTAGGAGGGTGGAGTTGGGGGAATGGAGGATCCCCCGGGTGAGGAGAAAGAAGTAAATGTGACAATAGCTGGGCCTCTCTCATGTTTATAGTTAGATCCTGAGGCAGGAGACAACCTGAAGGAGCTTCAGGTGAAGCTGAACACAGTTCTAGATGAGCTCAGCACAGTATTTGGGAACAGGTGAGTAGTCTAGGTCACCTATCCTGGAGTGGTCTCTGTCTGAGCCAAGCATCTTCTAGACCTGTCTTGTAGTTGGAGACATTAAGAACTTTGTATCTATGGGAGCAAGAAACTTGTTCGGGCCAAATTCTTGGGGTAGTTTGAGCATTAGGGATTGAGTGGGGTTTCCCCTTAAAATCCTCAAGGGGTGGATAAAAGCAGAGACCCAAGTTTTATAAGAGTGGGTGTTTAGTTTTCAGACACGGATTGATGAGTGCGTTCGACAAATGGCTGATATCCTGAGTCAGGTGCGCGGCCCAGCAAATGTGCCCCCCAGTGCAAGAGGATCTGTGGCTCAAGATGCAGACAGCGTACTCCGACCACTCATGGACTTCCTTGACAGCAAGTGGGTGCAGTATTTTAGACAGTTCTCTGGAGAGTGGGCATTGGCTCTGGGGGCAGAGAAGCCAAAGGAAAGGGATTTTGGGGGGGGGGAATACAGGGACAAGATCTCTGAAATGAGCTAGACCTGTAGTGCCCTCTCTTGACCCCTGTCCTTGCCATTCTTACTCTGATGCTCTGCCTTTCCCTAGCCTCACACTCTTTGCCACAGTATGTGAGAAGACAGTGCTGAAACGTGTGTTGAAGGAGCTCTGGCGGGTGGTGATGAACACAATGGAAAAAATGATTGTTCTGCCACCACTCACAGATCAGACGGTGAGATCCTCCCCAGCTTATTGACTGAATGGTGAAACAGACATCCACAATTCCCCATTCACCCATCCTAGTTCACCAACCAGACAGTGAAGTACTCACTGACCAGACAGTGAGTTTCCCTTGTACTCATTCTAAGGACCAGGGTATTCCATTTTCTAGTGTTTTTAGTGTTGTTGTTTTTTTAACTAATTTTTATGGTATTCCTCTCTGCTCAGGGTCCCCAATTGATCTTCACAGCTGCCAAAGAGCTAAGTCATCTCTCCAAACTTAAGGTATGATGCTCCAGGTCAGGGCCTGGAGGTGAAGATAGATACTTTGCCTAGGATGGTGGGGGGATGGGGAAGTGTATCATGGATACCAAATGTGGCAGCCCAGGAGGAGTGATTCATTTCCTGGGCAACTGACCCTTCCCAGGAAGGTAATAGAGGAATGATCATTTTTGGTGCAATCCAGAGGGGTTAGAGTTCAGGGGTGGTGTAGAGGACAGAGCTTTCAACTGTAAACTGAAGAGGACAAAAGAAGGTATCATGGATCTGTGTGTTGGCATGGGGAAGGGAATGGCATCATCCCGGCTGGCCATTCCTTTTAACTGCTGATCTCATATCTTCCTGTATCTGGGATTCTATAGGACCACATGGTACGGGAGGAGACGCGGAACCTCACCCCGAAGCAGTGTGCCGTTCTTGACCTTGCATTGGATACCATCAAGGTGGGATGATAGATTCTTCCTGCTTTTCCTCCACTTGACCCACCTTATCCACCGCCTCCCTCTTTCCATAGACCAGCACAATTTAGCTTCCACCAAGTCGGGAGCTTCTCACCCCTTGATCTCAGTTCTACAACTTGTTTTCACAGTAACATCAATAATACATTAGACCTAAATCTCCATGAAGCATGATAAAAATCTTACCATAGTGGTGTCTAATTTCTAGAGAAATAAATTCCCTCCACCCTTTTAATGGTAATGGAAATCATTCCCCTTTGCCCCATATTTGTAGCCCGCCAGAGAACCTTTAATGCTTGTTACATTCAGGAAACATTTTTGAGGCAGTCCCAAGGCTCTTGTGATCTTGACTCAAGGGGAGAGATGGGAGTGATGTGTTGCAGGGGGCTGTGGGTGAGCCCAAAGGAGAATGTGCAAAATTGGGAGGGAAATTGCAAATATCAAGAATACCCTCTCCTTTCTCAGTCACATTTCACTCTTGTTCTACCAGGCATGCCATAAAATCATGGAAGGGCTCGTGTGGAATGATTTGTCCCTGCCCTGCCCACTAGACCTGGCTCTTTGGAGCAGAAGAATTTGGGGCAAAGGGCATGATTTCCATTACCATTATAAACATTATACTGCCTCAGGTCTCTATAAAGGTCTAACTTAAATATTTAATCAGAATTTGTTTCACATTAACTCCTTTAGGTGGGATATGCTTCTGTGTTATTGCCTCTAATGTGACAACTTTTAATAACTTAAAAAATGAGGGTGATGATACCATTTTCCTTATTAATTCAGTGACCCCAGGTACCTGAGCAATGAAGTTAATCTTCTCTATGAGACAATAATAATGATAGCTTACATTAATATAGTACCTACCATGTACCAGACATTATACTAAGCACTTTACTAATATTAACGCATTTGATCCTCACAAAAACCCTGGGAGATAAGTGCTATTGTATCCATTTTACAGATGAGGAAACTTGACAAACAAGTAAAATGCCTTGCCTAGGTTCACATAGCTAGTTAGTGTCTGAGGTGAGATATGTACTCAGGTATCCCTGACTCTAGGTCTAGTGTTCTATTCATCAAGCCAAAAACCAGCTTCCTCTTGATTGCATGAGTGTACCTTTTTCTGTGCCCCACCATCATGTGTATGTGTGTGTGCGTGTGTGTGTATGTGTGTAATCTTAAAGTCAAATCATTACCCTGCTCAAGAATCTTCAGTGGCTCCCTATTGCCACTGGCATAAAACATACTTCTGTCTTCACATTTATAGGCTTTCATATCTACCTTCATCTTACCTTTCCAGGCTTATTTAATTTAGTTTGCACACTAGTCAAACTGGCCTTCTTGCTGTTCCCTAAGCCCTCCCACCTCTGTATTTTTGTTATTGTTGTTGTTCTCCATGATTGGAATGTACTCCTTCCTCATCTCTCCTTCCTACCACCCCAGAAGGCTCATCTTGGGTGCTATGGGATGGAATCTTTCCTGAGTCTTCTGGTTGTTAATGCTCTCTCCCACCCTAAATTGTTAATGTATGTGCACATATGCATACATGTATTATCTACTATGAACAAAACAATGTGATATATATGCACATAGTAGATAATAAATCCATATTGGTTTGGATTAGATGCTATAGAGAAGATTTCTGTTGGATAGAGTGTCCTCTAAGGTCTCTTCCAATCCTTAAGATTCTGTGATTATGGGTATTATCCTAGATAGGGTGCTGGTTTAAGTGCTGCCTTCTACCTTCCATTTCTCCTCTTCCTTCTTCTAACCTCCTTCCTAACCCCTTTCCATTGATCTTATACTTAATGTTTCTGAAGCTATAATGATAACTGGTTCCCTTCCAGCAATACTTTCATGCCGGTGGCAATGGACTGAAGAAAACATTTCTTGAGAAGAGCCCAGATCTGCAATCCCTGCGCTACGCCCTGTCCCTCTACACACAGACCACAGACACGCTTATCAAGACCTTTGTGCGGTCACAGACTACCCAGGGTGAGGCCTCTGAGGGAAATGTCCTTCTTATCTGTTTTATATGTCCCAACCTCAGCCTCTATCCACATATCCAGTCCTCCAAGGATTTAGTATCTCCACTTAATCCCACCAAATATCAACAGTACTTTGGAATTTATAATCCCACCCTCAATTCTCCCTGTCCTTCATGGTTTCATAACCCTGTCTACTAAGGTCCTTATTCCCTACTTCAAGCCCATCAACACCTTTTGCCCCCCAAAAGTTCAGTGTCCCCTATGCCTTGAAGAGTATAGTGTGTCCAGAATCCTCAAATCATAAAACTACCCCTAAAGGCTCATTATTCCCTTCTTTGGAACCAGATTAGAGAATCATAGTCTCAAAGCTCAATCCCTATTCTCTATAATTTCCTGAATTCAGCCATAATTATCTTTTATACTTTCTCTAGGCCTCACTTAGAACTTCTGACTACATTTTCCATTCATTTCAAAAAAGTCTTTCCCCATCCTCTATTCATTCCTCAGCCAAGCGAGAAACTTTCCAAGAATGTCAGCAGAATCATTTATTACTACCAAACTGTTAGATACATTTCAGCTTCTGTGTCCAATTTTCTTCTCCCCCTGGAGCCTCAGGGGGACACTAAAGGGAGAGAAGCCCCTGGAGTATTTGTAGCCTAGTTGGAGAGAGTAAGGGATAGAGTAAAACTACAAAATAGTGAAAACAAATGTACTCAGAGCCCTGAATGTAAAGAAAGGTTAAGAGATGAACTTTCCTGAATCCAGAAAAGCATGAAATGTAAGGGGAAAGGAAGAGGGAGTTTTTAGTTGGTTTTGGAGGGTAGAGGAGACATAAATGGGGAAAAAAATTAAAAGACCATAATTCTAGGACTAAAGATGCCCAAAGGTATAACTGAGTGAGTTGAAGGGAAGAGCAATAAACCAGTTGGCCTGTGAGGAGCAAGAGGTTGTGCTGAGTGATGGAGAGACATATGCATGTGTTGATACTTATAGGATACTTATGCATGTGTAGAGTAGAATTTTTAATTTTGGATAGAACTTTGAAGATCCAGCCAAGGAAATGAAGTTTGATGGGGTGGGGAATAGGGAGAGGGAATAGGTTCTTTAACAGGGAAATGGCATGAGGAAAGCAGTGATGGAAAGAGGTCTGCATTCTAACCATGGTGATGGGCATGTGGGAAGGGTAACGTGTTCAGGAAACTATTGACTAGTCAGAGCCATAATTAGAAATGATAGAGTCAGGAGTGCAAGGGGAAGGGGAAGGAAACATGGCTTAATGCAAGGAGATGCTATGAGAAACCTGAAGGAGAATGTCTGAGGAGGCACAGGGAACACAGTCCTCCCCTCTCTGAACCCCTGGAAGTTACCTGTGTGTTCTATAATCCTCTACTTCTTGGCTAAGTGAGGACAGCAATACCTTCTCCTCTTTGCCCTCTTTTTAAAGCCCCCTTTTTCCTGTGTTCCAACTATTTCCTTTCTAGGACTTGGCAGGATGGCCTCATCCACCTTTAAGCTGTGGGACTCAAGTCTGTATGCTTAGATGGTTCTCTGAGTCAGCTCCCCTAACTTGAGTGGGTTAGAGATATCTCTCACTTCTACCCTACTCAAAGACCACTGGGAAATGGTGAGGTCTGTCCATATCTCCAACCCTTGAGGATTTAGAAAGTCAAGGGGCTTGCAGATTTATATGGGTCCTTAAGGATCAGCCAGGTCAATCCTCTACCCCATGTTTTACATATGAAAAAAAATAATTATATTTTAAAATTCATTTCACCTTTATTCTTGATTTTCTGCTGCTTTCGATCTTTCCAGTTTTCTTATTGCTATTGTATGACTTCCTGTCTTTGATGGTGGACCTCTGATAGCTAATCCCTTAACTCCCGGGACTATTTTTTTCTTTGTAAATAGTTATTCTGATTGGTATTTCTGATTACTTTCTAATTTCTCTTCTCTTTCTGTTCTGCTGCTGCTGCCAACACTGCTTGACTTTTCTTTGCTAACCCAGTGCATGATGGGAAGGGTATTAGATTTACTGCAAATGAGGACATACAGCCGGAGAAGGGTATGTTATAATCTTACTTGGTCCCAAGTACATGAGCCAGGCCTCTCCTTTTCCCTCTCCCTCTCCTCAGTGGACTGGTATGTGCTGCTTTTGCCAGAGGTGGGGGTGGGGTGCTAGTGAATGAAAGTGGAGTAAAACAACTCAGAATCCCTGTTCTGTGTGTCATGGATATAGCATATTCTGACAGCCCCAAAGAGGCTCTATGATGGATTTGCCTTGGAGTTAGAGACAGAGAGTAAGGATGGTGGCTATAGTGTGTAGCCTCTTTTATTTCTATGTTCCCAAGGGGAAACAAGGATGGAAAAGGAATTGTAGAACAGACTTGAGCTTTTCTTAGGTTTTTATTTTTAATTTTTTGGCCTTCTGGAAGAAGGAGGCATTGTAAAGCAGGTTAAGGAGGCAATATTTCTGCCCTTAAATGGAGGTGGGGTTATTATTTGTTTCTACTTCCATCTAAGATGGTTGATGAATTTTCTATGAATCTGTATCATTGTCTTTAGACAATTTCCATCTTGGAATGGTTTTTCTTCATATCTTCAGAACATTTTCTCTTTGTATCCTTAGAATTTTATTCTTGAGAGATTCCTGTCCTTTCTGGGTTGACTGCCTCTATAGAATACTAGACCATCTTACTCAAGTGGGGTCCCAATACAGAAAAATGTCGGGTGGGTACAGTTCTTAGATCCAGCCACATGGTGGCACAGTGACTAAATGAAAGCATTTCAAAATTCCAGTTTTAAAAGGGAAGTCCAAAAACACTCTATCTCACCATTACCTAATTTATCACGTTCATAATATACCTGATGAGTGATCATCCAGTCTTTGTTTGAATTCTAGGAACAGGTAACCTATTGTCCCTGGAGACTGATCATCCCACTTTGGCACTTCTGTGAAGCTTAAATATGTCACTCTCTAGTTTCCACTGATTACTTCTAGTTCAGCCCCTGTGTCTAGACAGAACAAAAGCATTGGCTATTTGTATTATCAAATCACAAATACTACCCCAAATTGTGGAATAAGCATTTCATCTATTTCTTTATTCAAGTCATTGATTAATATTGTTAAACAGCATAGTACTAAGCACACATTCTTGAGCTCTCTTTAAGAATTCCTTACAAGCTGATATTCAACCATTAATTAACTATCTCTGCCCTGCCTACAAAGACACCATAGAAGCTAAGACTTTGTTAAATTCTAGGTAAGCTTTGTCTATAGCCTTCACTTCATCTATCTGTCTATTAACTTGATTCAAAAAAAAAAAAGGAAATAAGTTTAATCCTGCAAAACTTGTTTTTGATGAATCCCTGCTGGCTTTAAGTGATCACCAATTCTTTTTTCTAGATGTTTCCTAACCATACTTTTGGTAATACATTCTAAAAAAAAATTTTTTTTTGCCAAGAATCAAAGTCAAATTCTCTGGTGTATCAAGGTCTGACTTAGTTTTTGAAACTGGAGATAGCACATTCCTTTTATAGTGCTATGGCACCTCTCCTGTTCTCCAGGATCTTTCTAGAGGCCATGCTCAGTATAGATGACCACCAGGTCTTTCATATCATTGACATATAGTTCATTTGGACCTTGTGTCTCTAACATATTTGGGGCAGCCAACTCATCCCTTAATATCTCTGTGCTTTTATTGGGTTTCAACTCCATAGTCACTTCTGCCCTGCTTTTCAGAAGACCATTCATCCTCCTTGCAGAAAAGACAGAAGCACAATAAAAAAGAAATGGCTTTGCTTTCTTTCTACCATCAGTTATCATTCTACCCATCTTAAACAGCAGTAGTCCTGGGCTTGCTTTTGATTCTTCTTCCTTCCCTTCTCTACCTCCTTCCCTCCATATAGTTCAAAACTGTTTTTTGTTATCCTTAGCTTCTTTGGTGGTTATCATTTTGAGATTTAGTACTCAGTGCTATTCTTACAGGTCTATATTTAGTCCTTCATTATTTGTTTCTGCTTCCTTCTATGATGTTCGATGAATTCTGTATGAATCCCTATCAATGTCACTAAACAGTTTTCATCTGGGAGTTGCTTTTCTTCATATCTTCAGAATGTTTTCTCTTTGTGTCCACAGAATTTTATTCTTGAGAACTTTGTGTCTTTTCTGAGTTAACTTACTTTGTAGAATATTAGGCTATCTTACTCAGCCTTTCTCTGAAAGCTTCAAAATCTATTCTCAAAAAATTGAGGGTACCTTTCAAATTTTGCCCAACTAACTCCAAGATACTATTAGTCACTTGTCCACATTGTTCCCACCATTTTTATTTAAGCAACTGCTTCCTTGTTTGTGAGAAAGAATTATAAATTGGCTATTCCCCTTCTTAATTTCTCCATCTTTTGAGAGGTTGAAATCACTATTAGAACAAACCAAGAAATCATTAGCTAACATATTTTTATTTGTTTGTTTGTTTTTTTAAACCCTTAACTTCTATGTATTGGCCCCTAGGTGGAAGAGTGGTGAGGGTGGGCAATGGGGGTCAAGTGACTTGCCCAGGGTCACACAGCTGGGAAGTGTCTGAGGCCAGGTTTGAACCTAGGACCTCCCGTCTCTAGGCCTAACTCTCAATCCACTGAGCTACCCAGCTGCCCCAGCTAACATATTTTTAGAAAAGTGATACAACAGATGTGGGGATATTTGAAGTCACCTATCATTAATTTATCATGTCAAGTTCATGTTTCCATGTCAAGTTCATGATCTCTTTCCCAAACTCTCCATTTATGTCTTCTTTCCATCCAGTTTGTATGTAGTATATACCCTTATGACTACCAATTCTGTTTCTGCCTTTATTGATCTATACCAAAATGCTTTCCACATTGTTTCCCCTTTCTTGTTCCTGGATTTCTTTCCATGGCTTTCTCTTCTTAATATATAGTGCTATTCCACCTCAGGCACTCTCTGTCTACCCTGTTCTTTTTGAGTAAAATAGACCTTTATTCTATCAAGGTCATATTCTATTTTAAGGTCCCATCCCTCCAAAGTCTTAGTAAACACCTGTTACAGAAATTTGGTGCTTTATGTTAAGATTTGTAGTTCACCTTACTTGTTACCCATACTTTGTGTTTGTGTATAGGCATCTGAGACCATGGATGTTATTGTTGACTCCTTTATTGACTTATGACTTCCGTGAATTTCTGCCTTCCCTTTCCTATCTGTCTCTGTTAATGCTCTTCTTACCATGATGTAGCTGCTGTCCATAAAGCTGATGGATGTACATAGCCAATCTTCTTCTATTCCCTTCCTTTCCAGTTAGATGTTTGGTTAGATTTGTCAGATTGCAGGAAAAAAATATTTTTAAACATCTGGTTTCCCTGCTGGCCCACTTTTCCTATGTTTTAAGCTGGGATGTGAAAATCCACATTTATTTCTCAAACATCATCTTCTTAACCCTTTCCAAATTTACCCTTGCCTTCAGTTGTCAGTAATGATGAAGATCCTCCTTAATGTCTTAAGGTTCTCCATATCTTGCTAAATATTTCATAATTCTGAATGATGCTTTCTAGAAATGTCCACATGAAAAATCCATTTCTAGCCACCCCTGCAGCCTAGCCAGCCTCTTGTATCTCTGCCTTGTCATCAGAAGTGGATAGGTTGTTCTGCTGTGGTGTCTTCAAGAGAATTCTGCAGCCTAGGATCCAAGAATCTATTCAAGATTCCTGGTGAATCAGGAAGAGCTGGCCAGGCAATAATGGAGCCACAGTCTATGTGGAATTATCCTCCTAGAGGGGAAAAGAGGACATAAGGATTGGCATTATCAGCCTTACCTTCACTTTCCCCTGCCTTTCCTGCATTACACACTCCCAGCTGGCTGCTACAAGATTACTACTGCTTGGCTTTGGGGATGGTGGGAAGGGAATTGGCTAAAGCACTTCTCTCACTCTGGGCTCTCAGGCATCATGGTCTTGTTCAGGGCTAACCCAGCCCCAAGGCCACCAGCTGATAGGGTTGGGGGTGTTTATGTGTCTGCCTCACAGGGTCAGGTGTGGATGATCCTGTGGGGGAGGTCTCCATCCAAGTGGATCTGTTTACACATCCTGGAACTGGGGAGCACAAGGTGACAGTGAAAGGTGAGAAATGCTGATGGTCTATGCATGGGAAAGGAGGTGAGGCAGTGGCAGGGGGGCTAAGGGTCCTGGTTAGAAGAATGAGGAAAGAAGAAGCCTCAATGAAGGGATCCCTCTTCTTTCCCATCCATGGAATCTTTATTGAGTTGCCAAATTTCCTAGGGTCCTTTCAGATTGAACCCTCCTTCCTCAGTTACTAGGTCAAGGCCAAGTATAGAGTATCCATGGTGTCTAACCCTACCTAATATCTTGGAATGACTTCCTGAGTTTCTTAAGGAAGAATGCCAACTGGGGCCTACCAAGGTGGGGGTTTAGGGGTGAGAGATGAGTGTGTTGCATGGACTATGGGGAGGTAGTCATATGATTCTAATTGGGTCCTCTCCATCTGGATAGTGGTGGCTGCCAATGACCTCAAGTGGCAGACAGCAGGCATGTTCAGGCCTTTTGTGGAGGTGACCATGGTTGGCCCACACCAGAGTGACCGGAAAAGAAAGTTCACGACCAAATCCAAGAGCAACAACTGGGCTCCCAAGTACAATGAAACATTTCACTTGTGAGTGGGGAGTATTTTTCAAGGGGAAAAAAGATCCTAGGGATGGGAGAAAAGGTGGGAATGAGGGTATTAGAAGTCTGGTTTGTGTGGGGAAAGTGAGTTTACCCAACTAACTTGGTCCCACGGTCTTATGCTCATAGCCTCTTGGGGAATGAAGAAGGGCCAGATGCCTATGAACTTCAAGTATGTGTGAAAGACTACTGCTTTGCACGTGAGGATCGGGTGCTGGGGCTGGCAGTGATGCCACTGAGAGAGATGGCAGCCAAAGGTAGCTGTGCTTGCTGGTGTCCCCTGGGCCGGAAGGTCCACATGGATGAAACAGGCCTGACTATTCTCCGGATCCTGTCCCAGAGAAGCAATGATGAAGTGGCCCGAGAGTTTGTGAAGCTCAAATCAGAGTCTCGCTCCTCAGAGGAGGGGAGTTGAGTCTGATATCCCATGTGCCAACTTGGGCAACTGTGCCTGCCTTCCTTCACATCATCAAATTCCCATTCTTCTCCCTGCCAGGCTCGTGGATGTTAGCCTTTGAGCATCTGTAGCCAAGAGATTGATGTCAGATTTTTCAGGAGAAATTCTACATGGGAGAGTCATCTCATAGGGAGGAAATTAGAAAGGGAGGGTAAATCAGGAATACCTGACACTAATATGCAGGGATTGCCAGCCAGGGATTTTCCATAAGAAACAAATCTATATTGATCTCAAGAATCTTCCCTGAAGGATTCTCTCTATTGATGTTTCAACTTACATTCATACTCTTCCTCTCCCCCATTTATCCACACTTATCTTCCTTTCTTATCTCTTCTCTCCTCATCAGAGCCTCTCTCATTTAAATGTGTCCCCACCACCCATATAAAAAAGTAGGGGGATCTAGAATGGTTGGTAGTGAATGTTTGATTAGCAGTATAGTTGGTTAAATCCACAGATGTGCCTGATACCCCTAGCGCAGGGAAACTATTAGTAACCCTGAGGATGTCACCAAGAGCTGAAGTGCCTGAGCAGAGGCTGCTTTCATCTTGCTGCTTAAGCCCCAAGGACAAAAGTATGTCACTAAGAACTAGAACTTACTAGGGATGAGTTATATTCCCACTCCTGGGCCTTGGCCTAAGAGCAAATCCTGTGGCCCTTTATCCTTGATCCTTAATACTGAGTTTCCAGAAGCTTTTTTGAAGTGTCACAATCAGAACAGATTCACATGGTGCTTAGGAGCCTGGAATGGTGTCTGTAGGTGGGTTGGCCCAGCCCAGGTTGCTGCTATGAATGGGAACAGAAGCAGGCCAAAATAAGTAGAAGGGGAAGATTGCTATTTTGAGGGGGGCTAGATCCTGAGATAAGCCAGTGGCTGCCAGAGTTGGATTAGGGAAGAATTCTACTGCCCCATCTGTCTTCTGTGGATGGCAGTGTCCCACTGATAAGTTGGATGGTGGTGCCCCACTGATAAATGGGGCTAATCAATTCCCCTTGCCCTAGCCAGAAGGGGTAGGACTCTTGGATTAGTTTTTTCTTTTTTTTGGTATGGACTCTCTTTAGACACTTGTACAGCTATATGAAGTGGGACTTGGATTATGCTGGCATGCTTCTAGGATTCTTGGGAACTTGGTGTTGTCCATAGATACACTGCCCAAAATGCTAAGCAAGAAACCAAGGCATTTTTGCTGTTGTTAATCATTGTATGTGCCATTGTTGCAGGAGATTATAGGATAGTCTTTAATAAATTATCTTTTAGCAGCATTTTGTGTATGGTGTTTTTTTTAATAAAAAAATTTAAAAGCCTTGAAAACTATATTGGTTATTAATTTTAAAATTACGAATAATAGCTCAATATAATGATTTAAAGTTTACAAAGTGGGGACAGCTAGGTGCTTAGTAGATAGAGAGCCAGAACCTGGAGGCAGGAGATCCTGGGTTCAAATCTGGCCTCAGATACTCCTAGTTGTGTGACAAGTCATTTAACCTCAATTGTCTATCCCTTATCACTCTTCTGCCTTGGAACTAATAATATCAAAGCTAAGACAAATAACAAGAGTTTTAAAATAAATAAAATTTGGAAAATACTTTTTCTAGATTTCACTTGATCTTCACAACAATTCTGTGATGTGGGTGACATTAGTATCATCCTCATTTTATAGATTACTAAACTGAAGACATAAAGAAATTAAGGGGTGGAGTAGTGAATTGATCCAGCCATTCTGGAAGGCAATTTGGAACTATGCCCAAAGGGCTTCAAAAGACTGCCTACCCTTTGATCCAGCCATACCACTGCTGGGTCTATACCTCAAAGATATCATAAGGAAAAAGACTTGTACAAAAATATTTATAGTCACGTTCTTTGTGGTAGCAAAAAATTGGAAAATGAGGGGATGCTCTTCAATTGGGGAATGGATAAACAAATTGTGGCATCTGTTGGTGATGGAATACTATTGTGCTAAAAGGAATAATGAACTGGAGGAATTCCATGTGAACTAAAATGACCTCCAGGAACTGATGCAGAGTGAAAGGAGTAGAACCAGGAGAACATTATGCAGAGGTAGATACACTGTGGCACAATCAAATATAATAGACTTCTCTAGTTATTAGCAGCAATGCAATGATCCAGGACAATTCAGAGGAACTTATGAGAAAGAATGCTATCCACATCCAGAGAAAGAACTGTGGGAGTAGAAACACAGAAGAAAAACAACTACTTGATCACATGGTCCGATGGGGATATGATTGAGGATATAGTCTCTAAACGATCACCCTAGTGCAAATATTAAATAATCTAGAAATAGGTATTAATCAATGACACATGTAAAACCCAGTGAAATTGCTCATTGGCTACAGGAGTGGAGTGGGAGGAAGGGAGGGAAAGAACATGATCCATGTAACCATGGAAAAATATTCTAAATCAAACAAACTTAAAAATAAAAAAAGAAATTAAGGCCAAATTAATATTAGAGGCAGCTTTTAAATTGAGGTCTTTCTGTCCTCTAAGTCTATTGCTGGCTACAACAAACAACATCCTAAAAAACATGTAGCCCAGCGCCCCTGCCATTATTTAGAAGAATACCAAGAGCAGTATAATGCAGAGCAGAGGTGTCATACTGAGTTAGTGGGCCTGGCAGCCTGAACTAGATTAAAATATAATGGGGTGGGAAGAGGGGTGAAGACATTAGGTGGCATAGTGTATACAGAGCACCAGGCCTGGAGACAGGAGGATCTTAGTTCAAATGTGACCTCAGACACTTCCTAGCTCTGTGACCCTGGGCAAATCATTTAACCCTGATTGCCTAACCTTTGCTGCTGTTCTGGCTTGGAATCGATACTAAGACAGAAGCTTAGGTTGTTTTTGTTGTTGTTGTTTTTTTTTTTGAAGTAACTGGGAAATGTTTTTTAAATTATATAAAAATATAATATGACATTGATAAAGTTGATTTGTGGTTTTCTAAGTCAATGTGCTACCCAAAGAGCCATTTCTATTTGAGTATGATACAGTTTAGTGGATACAGCATTGAACTTGGGAAATACCATGAACTGGTTTCAAATCACACCTCTGACTTTTACTAGCTATGTGACCCTGGGCAAATCATTTAACCTATAAATGCCAGTTTCCTCCTCTAAAAAGAGGGGATTGGACCCAGCTCCATGTATAGGATCATTTGATCCATACTGAACAGGGAAAGACCTGATGACAATCACTAAGCATTGCATTTAATAAGTGCTTACTACCTGTCAAGTACTGGAAATAGACCAAAAAAATGAAAGTCTCTAATCTCACAAAGCAGATAAGCCAGATATGCTAAGCATTTCCACTTTTCTTTGTATCTTCCCCACCCTTGAGCAGGAAGGATTTAGGTTGGACTTGAGAATTTGCCAACATGGATCTGGAAAAATTGGAATGGGTAAACCAAGGATTCTGTCAAGCTTGAGTAGGTGAAAGAATCTGTTTTTGGATCTTGCACATATAGTTGGCTGTGGACTTGGGGGACAAGTTGAGTGAGATGCACAGGGATGAGATTTAGGTTTTCTAGGTGTACTCTTACAGGCAGGGAGGTATTAGTGGAAATTGTAGTGCTAGGCCTGCAGTCAATTGACTTTTTCAAATTTTTTTTCAGTTGTGTCTGACTCATGACTATTTGGGGTTTTCTTGGCAAAAATAATGGATTGTTTTGCCATTTCCTTCTCTAGTTCTTTTTATAGATGAGAAAACTGAGGCAAACAGGATTCAGTGACTTTCCCAAGGTTACACAGCTAGGAAATGTTTGAGATGAGTCTGCCTGATTTCCAGGCCCAGCACTCTATCCACTGCACTGCCTAGATGTCTAGGAGTCGATTGGTACCTGTGTTCAAATCATGTGTCTGATATATAGTAGTTACTTGCTCTGTTTTCTCATCAGGAAAATGAGAGGATTGAACTGGATGAAACTCTAGGGCCCCTTTCAGCTCTAGTTCCAGGATCAGAAAATCAAAGATTTTGAATTCAAAGGGACCTTAGAGATCATTTAGTCTTCTGATTTCAAAATTAGGATAAAGTTATAGCTTTTAGGGGAAAGTAAATTAGATGATCGCATGGAACCTTAGAGAAGGGGCGCTAATTTACAGTTGAGGGACAGGGTTTGTCTCTATGCCTCTTGCTGTCTCTGATGATTCCCAGCATAACAGCAATTGATCTTAGGTAATGACTACATTCATTCAATAATCATTTGTTATTTATCGACTGTGTCCAAGACACTAGATATATCAGGAGACCAAGTTTATGCCCTTAAACATCTTACTTTATGTGGGAGGATGCAGTATTTACATAGACAAATATATAGATAATTCAAGAAAGAAGAGAGCACCAGGAATCAGGAAAGCCTTCCCACAGCATTGGGGTTAAACACTGAAGAAGCTGCTGGATACAGCTCTGGGAAGCAAAAGTGAGGAGAAAATTATTTTCACATTGGGCACTAGAAGGGGGGGTAGAGTTAAATGTCTTGCCCAAACATATATATATTAGCTAGAAATTGCACTCAGGTCATTTGAGTCTAAATAATAAGAGCTAACATTTATTTAGCACCTAACTGTTTGCAAGGAATCGGGGTAAGGGCTTTATAATTATTTCATTTGATTCTCACAACCATGGAAAGTAGGTGCTGTTATCCCCATTTTACAGAAAAGGAAACCAAGGCAGACAGAGGCTGAATGACTTGTCCAAGGCACACAACTAGTTCCACGTTGGCCGGAGTATCCCTATTTTACAGATGATGAAACGAACACTGAAGTTCAACAGGTTGTCAGTAGCTTTCCCTGGAGGAAGGAGCCTGTTCAGGACAAACTTGGTTTGGATGGACATTCAGAGGTGCTGAGAAGAGAGGCGGAGCCAGCAGAGACTGCGCCTGCGCACTGGGTCTGGTTTGGGTGGGACTCCACAGGTGTCGGATATGGGGGGGCGGGGCCAGCGGAAGCTGCGCTTGCGCACTGAACCTGGTTTGGGTGGGAATTCTGTGAAGACGTCGCGGGCGACGGGGAGTCACGGCCCAAAGCTGGTTTTGGGCTGGAATTGGGAAACGTCGCTGGCGACGGGTGAGTGACTAGTGCCTGCCTGGGAGGGTCCTGACAACCCCACCACCGAGGGAGCTGGGGGTGGGACTTGGGTGCTTCGTCCCCAATACACCCCTCCATCTCTTCCTGGATACCCTGGGGCCCATCCCCTCAGTGACCCGGCTCAGTATTAGACTCCTCCCCAGGGAGGTTCCTGCCCCTTCACAGGCCACAGGAAGTAATGACTTCCTCTGGGCCTGGGCCTTTTAGGGCACCAACAGCCTGTGCCAGCAGCCAGGGCCCTGGAGGCCCAGGGGGACCCAGTGGCTCATGTTTGGGCAGGCTCTGCCCCTGTGATTTAACTAGGAATTAGGAATGACTTTATATCACAGAGATTTGCAGACCCAAGTTTTCTCCAAGAAGATATGCCCAAGCAAAGGCAAAGATGTCCCCAGACAGTTTGCATATTATGCTCCCAAGATCCTGGGTCTTTTACAAGCCTGTGGTGCCATCTTTTCTCTCTGTAAGGTGTGGTGGTCCCAAGATGGGTGTGATCTGTTTCAAAGAATATGATTATAGGTTTTAGAGTTGGAAGAGACTTTGCAAATAATCTGATTTCTGGAACAGAATATAAATAGGTAAATTCAAAAAATAACCCAGTATAAAAAGCTGTCTATGGAAATTTTAATGGGGGAATAAATTGAGAGGCTAGGTGTTCAAAGTCACAACACTGGCAAATAGCTGAGCCAGGATTCAAACCTTGCCTTCTGACTCCAAATCCAGTGCACTTTTTACTATGGATGACAAAGGTGAAACTCATTCACCTATTTTATTTATTTATTTTTAAGAGCTATAATTTTGTCCTTTTTATTTTTTTAAAATTTTAAAAAATTTATTTAATTGATTAAGAAAATTTTCCCATGGTTACATGATTCATGTTCTTTCCCTCCCCTCCTTCCACCCTCCTCCTGTAGCCAGCACACAATTCCACTGGGTTTTATATGTGTCATTGATCAAGACCTATTTCCATATTATTATTATTTGTACTAGGGTGATCGTTTTAGAGTCTACATCCCCAATCATATTGCCATCAAACCATGTGATCAAGCAGTTGTTTTTCTTCTGTGTTTCTACACCCATAGTTATTTCTCTGGATGTGGATGTCTTGAATCATTGCATTGCTACTGGTAGAGAAGTCCATTACATTAGATTGTGTATCCATCTCTGTGTATAAAGTTCTCCTGGTTCTGCTCCTTTCACTCTGCATCAATTCCTGAAGATTGTTCCAGTTCACATGGAATTCTTCCAGTTTATTATTCATTTTAGCACAATAGTATTCCATCACCAACAGATACCACAATTTGTTTAGCCATTCCCCAATTGAAGGGTATCCCCTCATTTTCCAATTTTTTGCCACCACAAAGAGTGCGGCTATAAATATTTTTGTACAGGTCTTTTTCCTTATTATCTCTTTGGGGTATAAACCCAGCAGTGGAATGGCTGGATCAAAGGGCAGGCAGTCTTTTAAAGAGCTTTGGGCACAATTTCAAATTGCCCATCCAGCATGGTTGGATCAATTCACAACTCCACCAGCAATGCATTAATGTCCCTATTTTACCACATCTGCTCCAACATTTATTACTTTCCTTTGCTATCATGTTAGCTAACCTACTAGGTGTGAGGTGGTACCTCAGAGTTCTTTTGATTTGCATTTCTCTAATTATAAGAGATTTAGAACACTTTTTCATGTGCTTATTGATAGTTTTGATTTCTTTATCTAAAAATTATCTATTCATGTCCCTTGTCCATTTATCAATTGAGGAATGGCTTGATTTTTTTACAATTGATTTAGCTCCTTATATATTTGAGTAATTAGACCTTTGTCAGAGGTTTTTGTTATAAAGATTTTTTTTCTCAATTTGTTGCTTCCCTTCCAATTTTGCTTGCATTGTTTTTGTTTGTACAAAACCTTTTTAATGTAATCAAAATTATTTTAAATTTTGTAATTTTTTCTAACTCTTGCTTCGTCTTTAAATCTTTCCTTTCTCAAAGATCTGACAGGTATACTATTCTGTGTTCACCTAATTTACTTTTAGTTTCCTTCTTTATATTCAAGTCATTCACCCATTCTGAATTTATCTTGGTGTAGGGTGTGAGATGTTGATCTAAACCTATACTGTTTTCCAATTTTCCCAGCAATTTTTGTCAAATAGTGGATTTTTGTCCCCAAAGCTGGGATCTTTGGGTTTATTATACACTGTTTTGCTGAGGTCATTTACCCCAAGTCTATTTCACTGATCCTCCCTTCTGTCTCTTCACTGGTACCATATTGTTTTAATGACCACTACTTTATAGTACATTTTAAGATCTGGTACTGCTAGGCACCCCTTCTTCACATTTTTTTCAGTATTTCCCTTGATATTCTTGATCTTTTGTTCTTTGAAATGAAGTTTGTTATAGTTTTTTAGTAATTCAGTAAAGAACTTTCTTGGTAGTTTGATAGGTATGGCACTGAATAAGTAAATTAATTTGGGTAGGATGGTCATTTTTATTATGTTAGCTCTTCCTACCCATGAGCAATTAATATTTTTCCAATTATTTAGATCTAGTTTTAATTGTGTGGAAAGTGTTTTGTAATTGTGTTTGTATAATTCATGTGCATGTCTTGGCAGATAAATTCCTGACTATTTTATATTGTCTAGAGTGATTTTAAGTGGAATTTCTCTTTCTAACTCTTGCTGGCAGAATGTGTTGGAAATATATAGAAATGCTAATGATTTATGTGGGTTTATTTTGTATCTTGCAACTTTGCTAAAGTTGTTTTTTATTTCCATTAGCTTTTTATTTCATTTTCTAGTATTCTTTAAGTAGATCTTTATATCATCTGCAAAGAGTGATAGCTTGGTCTCCTCATTGCCTATTTTAATACCTTCAATTTCTTTTTCTTCTCTAATTGCTACTGCTAGTGTTTCTAGTACAATGTTCAATAATAGATGTGATAATGGGCATCCTTCTTTCGCTTCTGATCTTATTGGGAAGGCTTCTAATTTTTCCCCATTGCAGATGATGCTTGCTGATGGTTTTAAATATATACTGTTTATTATTTTTAGGAAAGGTCCTTCTATTCTTATACTTTGTAGTGTTTTAGTAGGAATGAGTGTTGTATTTTGTTAAAGACTTTTTCAGCTTCTATTAAGATAATCATATGATTCTTGTTGGTTTGCTTGTTGATATGGTCAATTATGTGGATAGTTTTCCTGATATTAAGTCATTCTTGCATTCCTGGTATAGATCCCACTTGATCATAATGAATTATTCTCATGATCACTTGCTAGAGTCTTTTTGCTAGTATTCTATTTAAGATTTTTGCATCTATGTTCATTAAGGAGATTGGTCTGTAGTTTTCTTTCTCAGTTTTTAATCTGCCTGGCTTTAGAATCAGTACCATATTTGTGTCATAAAAGAAATTTGGTAGGACTCCTTTGCTTATTTTGTCATATAGTTTGTGTAGTATTGGGATTAGTTGTTCTTTAAATGTTTGATAGAATTCACTTGTCAATCTCTCTGGCTCTGGAGATTTTTTCTTAGGAAATTTTTTTGATGGCTTGTTCAATTTCTTTTTCTGATATGGGATTATTTAAGTATTTTATTTTTTCTTCTGTTAATCTAGGCAATTTATATTTTTGTAAATATTCATCCATATCACCTAGATTGCTATATTTATTGTCATATAATCGGGCAAAATAATTTTTAATGATTGCCTTAATTTCCTCTTCATTAGAGGTGAGGTCTCCTTATTCATCTTTGATACTGTTAATTTGGTTTTCTTCTTTATTTTTTTTATTAGATTAACCAGTACTTTGTCTATTTTATTTTTTTCAAAGTATCAGCTTCTAGTCTTATTTATTAATTCAATAGTTTTCACTTTTGATTTTATTAATTTCTCCTTTAATTTTTAGGATTTCTAATTTAGTTTTTATCTGGGGATTTAAAATTTTTCCTCTTTCTAGTTTTTTTAATTTGCATACCCAATTCATTGACCTCTGCCCTCCCTAATTTGTTAATATAAGCACTCAAGGATATAAATTTCCCCCTGAGTATAGCTTTGGCTGCATCCCATAGATTTTGATAGGATGTCTCATCATTGTCTTTCTCTTCAATGAAATTATTAATTGTTTCTATGATTTGTTCTTTAACTAATTTTGGAGAATCATATTATTTAATTTCCAATTAATTTTGATTTGTCTCTCCAAGTACCCTTACTAATTATTATTTATATTGCATTATGATCTGAAAAGGTTGCCTTTATTATTTCTGCTCTTTTGCACTTGTTTGCCATGTTTTTATGCCCTAGTACATGGTCAATCTTTGTGAATGTACCATGTGCTGCTGAAAAGAAGGTGTATTCCTTTTTGTCCCTATTTATTTTTCTCCACATATCTACTAACTCTAATTTTTCTAAGATTTCATTCTCATCTCTTATCTCTTTCTTATTTATTTTTTGCTTTGATTTATCTAGATCTGATAAAGGAAGGTTCAGGTTTCACACTAGTATAGTTTTATTATCTATTTCCTCCTTAAGCTCCATTAGCTTCTCCTTTAGACATTTGGATGCTCTACCATTTGGTGCATACATGTTGAGGACTAATATTTTGTAATTATCTATACTGCCTTTTATCAGAATGTAATTACCTTCCCTATGTCTTTAATCAGATCTATTTTTACTTTGATTTTGTCAGATATCATGATTGTAACTCCTACCTTCTCTTTCTCAGTTGATGCCCAATAGATTTTGCTCACTCCCCCTCAAATGTAAGATAAGATAGAATTTTACCTTTACCCTGTGTGTCTACCTGCCTAATGTGTTTCTTGTAGGCAACATATGGTAGGATGGTGATGGCAAACCTATGACACGTGTGTTAGTGCCGACATGCATAGCCATTTTTGATGACATGTGGCTGCATGTGGCCACATACAGAGAAATATGGGGCCGCATGCCGAGGATGAAACATTGCTGTAGTGTAGACACTCTGTGCACTATAGATGACATTTATACCTAAATTTACCTATTTTGGTTTATTAAATACAGTCATATATTAAAATTACACATTTTTGTTATTTAAACTATAAATATTGTGAAATTATAGTTTTTTTTCTCAAAGTGACCACCCGAATTATGTGCGTTTTTTGGGCAAATTTTGACACACCAAACTCAAAAGGTTGCCCATCACTGTGGTAGGATTTTGGTTTCTAAGCCACTCTGCTATTTGCTTCTATTTTATGGGAAGTTCATCCCATTCACATTCAGAGTTATGATTACCACCTATGTATTCACCAACATTTTGATTTCCTCTCCTAGTCCTGCCATTTCTTCTTTTGCTATTTTCTTCTACACCAGTGTTTTGCTTTTTAATCAGTCCCCCTCACTTTTTTACCACCCTTCCCCCCCTTATTTTGCTTCCCTTTCTGCCTCCTCACTTTTTATTCCCCTCTTGTTTTTTATAGGGTCTATTAAATTCCCTCCCCCTCTCTTTCCCTCCCTTTTTGTACTCTCTGCCCCACTCCCCCTCAAACTCCCTTGTAGGATAAGATAGAATTTTGATACCCCAATGGATCTAGATGCTCTTCCCTCTCAGAACTGATTCCACTGAGAGTAAGGTTTGCATATTACCTATTAGGACTCTTCCTTGCCGCCTTATAATAGTGTTCTTCCCCTCCCCTTCCCATGCACCTCTTTGTGTGGTATAGATTATCTTATTTTTCTTATTCCTTCAAGTTTCTCCTGGTGCCATCTTCTATTCCTCCCCTTTTCTTTTTTTGCATATCATCTTAAACCACTTAGTACCCCAGCCTCTACCTATGAATAATTCTTCTAACTACTATAATAGTGAATACAACTCTCAATACAAATGAGAGTTACAAATAACACTATTCCATATGGGAATATAAACAATTTTACCTTATGGAGCCCTTAAAGAAAAAATAAAAATAAAATTTCCCCCTCTCTTTCTCATTTACCTTTTCATGTTTCTCTTGATTTTTGTTTTTGGATATCAAATTTTCCATTTAGTTCTCATCTTATTTACAAATATTTGGAAATCTTCTATTTTGTTGAATGCCCATACTTTCCCCTCGAAGTATATTATCAATTTTGATGGGTCAGTGACCTTTGGCTGTAGACCAATTCTCTTGCCTTTCTGAATATCATATTCCAAGCCTTGCAGTCCTTTAGTGTAGAGGCTGCCAGATCCTGTGTAATTCTGAGTGGTGCTCCTTGATGTCTGAATTGTCTCTTTCTGGCTTCTTGTAATATTTTCTCCTTAGCTTGGAAGCTCTTGAATTTGGCAGTTACATTCCTGGGGGTTGTCTTTTGAGGATTTAATGTAGAGGGTGATCTATGGATTCTTCCAATGTCTATTTTACCCTCTTGTTGAAGAACATCAGGGCAGGTTTCTTGGATAATTTCTTATAGTATTATTTCAAGGTTTCTTTTTATTTCTAGGTTTTCAGGTAGACTAATGATTCTCAAATTGTCTCTTCTAGATCAGTTTTCCAGGTCAGTCATTTTCTCAGCGAGATAGCTCATGTTTTCTTCTATTTTGTCATTCTTTTGACTTTGTTTTATTAATTCTTGGTATCTTGTGAGATCATTAGCTTCTACTTGCCCAATTCTACTCTCTAAAGACTGATTTTCAGCTATGATTTTTTATTTTCCTTTTCAGTTGGTCTAGCCTGATTTTTATGGCTTCTAGCTGTTTAATTCTGGTCTCTAATTTGTTTCTCATTTCATTTGATTTCTGGTCTTCTTTTTCCAAGTGGGAGTTTCTATTTTTTAAACTGTTATTTTCTTTTTGAACTATTTCCCACTTTTCTTGCCAGATTTCTTCTATCTTTCTAATTTGGTTCATAATCTCAAATCTAAGCTCCTCAAGAGCTTGTGACCAATTTCCACTTTTTTGGGAAGGTTTGTGTGAGAAACCATCAAGCTCATAACATTTGGCACAGCTCGTCACTAGTTCTGAAATCTGCATGGCAGGTGCCAGAAGGATGGTTATTCTACTCAGTTTCCCCTATGTGACTCTTTTCTCACTGATATTCCCTTTTATTGAAATTATTGAAATCAGTATCCTTACTCAGTCCCAGGGAAACACAGAAAAACAATACAGGCTAATGGCAAGGCCATCCACAGACCTCTCACAAACCCCTAAGTAAATGCCTACATAAATTCCACCCTTATATGTTATAATACAGAAATTCCCCTAGAAGTCACTTCACAACAAACCAGCATATCATGAGTTAATGTTAAAGATTTTAGAACTCTAACTTAGATTCTCATACACAGATGCCTGCAAAAACAGACCAGAACAGTCTCCAAGTTTCCCCCTTCCCTGATTCGATAGTTAACAATGGATGATAAATGGAGAAATTGCCCTCAAAGATTGGTACGTCATATTCCACTGACTAGACTGCTTTCTCCACCCCATAGCCAAGTAGACAAGCAAATACACCTTGAAAAGTTGTTAGTAACAAGGTTGTTGATAACAAGGTTGGTGTATGACTTGTTCACTATCTCCAAGAAATGACGTATGTTGATTATGGAATATCCATACCAACCCTGTATGTAACCATAAGAAAGGAAAAGGTATAAATAAAGAAATCAGTAGATGACACTAAGACAGCCTCTGTGAATACCATCTGAATCTCTGCCTGTGCTCATTCAACCGTGCCGACGCTGCTACACCCCCAAGTTTCCTGTTCTACAAAAGCAGGCCATTTGCAGGTTTGGATGTGTTTACTTGTTTGTTGTCCTCTGCTGTCTCCTCTGTAGTCTGGATTTTTTCTCCATAAAAATTATCCATGGTCAATGCCTTTCTCTTGTTCTTTTTGGTGTTTGTAAATTGTATTTCTTGGGTGTTGGTGGCCATTGCTTTGTTGGATTTTCCTTCCCTTCCTAGCCAGAAGTCTGAGTGAGAGGGAAGGCTCTCTATTTATTGAACTACGGAGTGGTTTTTGCCCTGAGGCTATTTTTCAGTTCTCCGTGGTGTCTACTGTGTGCTGCCCATCTCTGCTCTCTCTCTGCACCCGAGGTCTGCGTTCCTCAGCCTCCTGGGGTCCCAAGTCTACTTGCTCTCAGGTGTAGAAAAGATAATAAATAATGGAGACACCAGGGATGTTAAAATATAATCTAAATAGTTGTGGGTACACACACTGGGTTGTAGGAGAGACTGGACCAGGATAAGGAGTTCGCTGGATCTATCATAGGAATGGCAGTTGGTCTTAACTGTCACCCTGCTCTCCCTAGGCCAGAGCCTTTGGAACAAACAGACTAGGTAAAAGGTTTAAACAGTTTTAATTATATTCAACTAAAAAGGTGGGATAGGGATTTCTGCTCTAAAATTTAAAACCTAATGACAAAACCACAGGGCAAAGGGGAGGACTTCTCTACTCTAATTTAGTGACCTAAGCAGACAGGGCCAAGGGAGCAGTGCAGGAGTCACAGAGAGGGCTGCATCAAATCTGATTCCAGCCAGATTTGAGCAGCACAGCAAATGGGTCTGAGAGTGGCTTTGGGGATCTCACAGTAATCCACAGATGATCAGGATGCCAAAACCCTAGGTGGTCCAAGATATCCAAGAAGAAAGAGTGTGCTTGAGATGCTGTCCACCAGATCCCAAACTTCTCCTCTTCTTGGTGCTTCTCTGTTGTTCTTGTCCTCTTTGTTAGAATCCACCACCACACAGGATCCCAGGGAAATCAGGATGCAGGGGGTCCTTTGCTCTGAGATCTCCCAGGGCTAACAACAGTTTTTGTCAACCCTTAATGGAGTCTCTCTCAGGGCACAAGCACCTTCTTCCTACTCCTTCATTCCATCTTAGAATTCTCCAGCTCCAGCTCCTTCCTGCTAGGTACATCCTTAATACTTAATTAACTAACTAATCTTCCTCACAACACAGGGGTAAGTCTAAGGTGTTCTCAGCCAGCTCCCAAGAACTTAGAGATTCTGGCGCACTGGTTCAGACTCTCTTGCCGTAGGTGAAGTTGGGGAGGAACTCGAGCTTTGGTGGGAGTTATTTAACCCCCTTATAGAGTGGAAATAACCAAATGCCACCTACCTTCAATGCTGCATCCTACAGTGGAGCCCTTTCGCTCATCTGATTTTGTTTTTTTGTCCTTTTGAGACACTTTAAATTGGTCAGTGGTGAGGAAAGGAAGATCCTTGCTTTGATGCTGCAGCCATCTTAAACCAGAAGTCTCAGATCCACCTATTTTAGAAAGACCACTTCATCTGTTTTTTTGGAGTAGTATTATAACTACAAAACACTTTTAGCTCCCCTTAAAGGTGAATGTATAGTGAGCTTCCCTTTTGTAGAGAATTAAAGACATGACAGATTCTGGTAATCAGAGTGAATGTACAAATGATTTATGATCTGAGGTGGTAATTATGTTCTTGGTTATGATCTCCCCCATCCCTCCACATAAAAGTACTTGTAAAGTTCAAAGATTCTTCACTGAGAATGATACCCTGAACTAAGGTTAAGGTCAAAATGGCAACAGAGGCTTTGGGGGGGGCATATTTAAAGACCAGTCAAAATGCTAATAAAGTGCTTTTGGATGAGAGTAAGAATGTGTTTTTAATGGTGACATGGAAAATTCCACAAAATGAAAAAATAATTTGGAATACAAGTTCTAAAAATCCCATGTTTCCCATTAATTTGAAAAATATTGTTTCTTTGGTCCTTAGCAAGTACTTTTTGTTGCCTATTGATACTTGACAGTTGGAAAAAAATGATAGCTTATAAATATAGGCACATATGTATATATGTATGCATGTATGTATACATTCATTTCTTTGCAGCTGATTGCTAGATATTTATTTCCAACTTGAATGTTTCTTGAACTCTATACTTGCATCTGCCTTTCTGAATTGGATGTCCTTTAGGTACCTGAAAAGCAGCACATCTAAAACAGAATTCTTTATCTTTCCCCTAAAATCTTCTCCTCTTCCCAACTGTATTATTACTGTTGAGGATACCACTATCTTCCAAAGTCATCCAGGCTGGAAACTGCAATATTAATCTATTCCTCACTTATACTCACCCTACGACACCCAATTATTTTTCAAATCATGTCATTTTTAACTTTACTTAATACTAGAGGCAATAGCGATCTAAAAATTTCTGAGCAGGAAAAAAATATAGTCATACTTATTCCATCACAATATTATTTTGGCAGCTGTATGGAGGATAAATGAGAGAGGAAAAATTTGAACCAACAAGATTTAAAAAAAGAAAATTATTACAATTATGGAGGTAGAATCTTTGGGTTTTGGTAATTCATTGAATATGGAGGGAAGTAAGGAAGAGGGGAAAGTCAAATATTTAGGCCTGTAAGAAATGTTCCATATGTATCTCAAACTCAACATGTCCAAATTAGGGAAATCGTTATCTTTCCACCAAAATCTACCCTCTTCCAAATTTACCTTTTATTGTCAGAGGTACTATCATTCTTGTAGTCACCCATGTTCATAGTCTTGATGTTATTAACTCCTTACTCTTGCTTACTTCATATATCCATTCAGTTGCCATATCTTGTCATTCCTAGCTCTACATTATCTGATGCATCTGACACCTTCTTTCTTCACACATTGATTCACTTCACCTCTTTTTTAAAAAAAATATTTTATTTTTCCCCAATTACATGTAAAGACAATTTTCAACATTCTTTTTTTTTAAGTTCTGAATTCTAAATACTCTCCCTCCTTTCCACCATCCATCTCCCTCTTCCCCCCTCCTCAAAACAGTAAATGATCTGATATAGATTTTACATGAGCAATCATGTAAAACATTTTCCCATATTAGTCATTTTGTGGAGGAGATCTCAAATGAAAAAAAGAACTAGAAAGAAAGTAAAATATGATATGTTTCAGACTGCATTCAGACTTCATCAGTTCCTTCTTGGAGGGCAGATGGCATTTTTCATAATGATTCTCTGGGATTGTCTTGGATTGTTGAGAATAACTAGGTGATTTATAGTTGTTGGCCAAAAAATATCACTGTCACTGTGTACAGTGTTCTTTTTTGCTCACTTTGTATCAGTTCATGTAGTTTTCCCCAGATTTTGTCTCTTCACTTCTTGATGGACTATAGCAGTAGCTTCTTATTTGGTTCTTCTATCTTAAATCTTTCCCCATTTCAATTTATTTTTGTATGAGTGTAGAACACAGATTACAAAATGATTTTTCTGAAAGATAGGTCTGACCACATCACTTTCTTACTTGTAAAGAAGTAAACTATTACTTCTAGGATCATATATAAGTTCCATTACCTGACATTTAAACTTTTCATAACTTGAACCTTTCCTTTCCATTTTTCTTAAACACCACTCCCCTCTATACACTTTGTGATCCAGCTGGATTTGTTCCTCACTTATAACTTTCTATTTCCAGGTCCTTGAAGGCAAGGACTCTGTTTTCTTTTTGTATTCCCAGGCCCAGGGATAGTAGCTGACATATAGTAAGCACTTGGTGCTTTTTCATTCATATCCTATTATCATATCTTCATATTGGCTGTTTCCTATGCCTAAAATGCTCTCCCTCTTTACCTCCTTCTCTTGGAATATCTGGTTTCTTTTTACAACTCAGTTGAAGCACCAGTCTTTCCTTTTTCTCCAGTTTATTACCTTCCTCCCAAAACTATTTTGATTTCATTTTGTATATATTTTCTATATGCTTGAGAGGAAGCATGATAAAAAAGATCCAAAACTGCCCTCAAGGCCAGATCAGGGTGCAATTCCTGCATCTTGGTAGATAATAGCTGTGGGATCTGGGAATGTCACTTTAATTTCCCAGGAATAAAGGCAACTCTCTAAGATTATAAGTTACAAAAAAGGTGCCAACCTACATTTGTAGAGGGAGCTTCTTCACATAGGAGTTCTCAGTTTCAATGAAATTGATCTAGGAGGTGAAATGAGATGTTGCTTAAATACGGAAACATGAATCTCATTATTTAGCTCACTCAGAACCCCAACTCTTTGGAATTCTTTTAATAACATGAAATTAAATATAAAAGAAACATTTTCAAAATATCTCCACGAAGAGAAAGAGCTCTAGAAATCAAAGCAAATTCCTCCAACTGTACATTGAAAGGTGTTTTTTTTTAGTTATTCTAGTTTGCTTCACTTAAACTCTCAGAAACCTAATTTTCCCATTTGTAAAATAGAAAAATACCAGTGCTTCCTACTTTACATTTTGATGTGAAGATCAATAGTATAATGTAAGTAAAAGTACCCTGAAAATTGAAATGTTATATAAATATTATTCATTATTATATATTATTTTCATATTATAAATTATATATTAACATGTATAATATATAACCACATTATATATTAAATTTTTATATGTTTTACTTCATATTATAAATGCTTTCATATTGTAATTATCCACATAAACAGAGGGGGAATTTGGGAGCTAGTTTACGCCTTTTCCCAGAATTTAATCTTGTTCTTGCTGGTTCATTGAGCCCCCATTTCTTTCTCTGGTTTATGTCTTCCCACTGACAGGTATCACAGTGCAAAGAGGACCAGGAATTGCTGCATAAAAGATAAAGATAAAAGCCCTAGCAATGTAGACTTTAACCAAACACAGAAATGAAAACTCTCCTTTCCAGGCGCTTGCTTAAAATTTCATTCAGTTGAGATCTCATTCAGGAATTGGAGATAAAGATGGAGTTTTTAGTGTTTCCTTAGTCACAACAAAATTTCTGAGAGCTTCCAAGTGCTGTGGTAGGTGCTGTGGCATTTGAAGAGTGGCTGATGGAGGACATATTTTTAAGTTGTTTCAGTGAATATTAGCAGGTATTGATTGAGAGATTCTGTGACTGTTTAGGTTTATTGAAGTAATACTATTTGCTTCTTTTAGTATTGCTGAGGAAAAATTAGATCAGCTACTAGAACTCTGTATTCTAAAGATATAGGAGACAAATTTTATGATCAGAACTTCAGTCTGGGGGCACCCAATATTCCCTTGGGGGAATTAATATTTTTATAGTGAAGTAGTAGTTGCCTTAATTCACACCTGAGAACTAGCTAGCTGGGAAGTCTATTTTTTTTTTCAAAATTGGTTGGCGTTAGGAGTGGTTGATAAAAAGTTGATAAAAAGGAAGATAGGCAAATGTCTCTGACTCAAAAATCCTCCTTGTGATATGTATGGAAGCTCTTAATCCTTTTCTTTCTTTTACCTATTATATGACTTTGGCAGATTTGAGTTTATGCTTAATTTATTAAGATAAAAACCGAAATATATGGATACTTTGTTTCAGACCTTTGCTTACAGCAGTATGTGAACTTGTGGGGTGGAGACCTCAGATGATCCAGATAAATTTCTGGTTTGTTAATTTATAGTCTTAAAGACTATATGACAAATTAAGTGACTGACTGAAGGTCAAAGAGCTGCTAGTGCTTTCACCTCTTAAGATTGCCTTCCAACCACTCTGTATGTATCTTGTATTTTCATAATCACATTCACTTCTTTCCTCTTTAGAATGTAAGCTACTTGAAGAGAGAGACTTGTTTTTTTTTTCTTTGTATTCTTAAAACCCATTATGGTACCTGGGACATGGTAAGTTGGTTGGTTGATTATATGGCATTAGACCTACAAAGACAAAAATGAAACAATCTTTGTCCTTATGAAGCTCACATTCTGTTGAGGGAGACATGTCCATATGTAAGTGTATAGGTAGGGATTTTTATTCCAACCCAATTAATGTAAACACAGACTTATCAATTGAAATATAAACTGCATAACAAGTCCTAACCAGTTTGGAAGCAGTGAAGTGCTTTGATCATTAGATAAAACAGATGGCTCCACATACAAATTTTCTTGTGCTAGGTAGAAAGAATCAGACACACTTCTGGACCTATGGATAGCACTACAAGCCAGTGAAGAATTGGAATTCAGCAACAAGACAGTTTGGTGAAGGATCCTTCAGAGAAGGCCTCTTGGTAGAGAATTGCTGGGGCATGGATAAAATGAAGGAGAGGAAACAAGTTTCTTTCCTTTCCCATTGCTATTGATCAGGTGATAAGCTTCAGAATTTTAAAAGGTTGAAAGATGAGAAGTTCTCATTGCTGAATTGGTAGTAATATTTCCCCAAACAAGGGGCTATGGAAGCATCTTGCACTCAGAAGTGAGAAAAACAATTTGAGGATAAACTAAATATGACAGATAGTGAGGGAAATTTTAGAATTTGCTCAAGGAAGAATGAAAGAAGATAGTGTCTGAAGGTGTGTATGCCAGAGTCAGATTTGTTCTGTTTGCTTCCCACCGATAGATGGAACAAGGAACATGACTAGGAGCCAACTAACCAGTTAGGTCACTCTAATTCTGGAACCTGATTAGATCCAGCATGGGTAGAATTTGGAGCCTGTGGTTGTGTACCCAGGAATGTTGGTCATATCAAGGGCAGATCTATAGTTCTGTTGCTCTAATCTTGGAATGGTACTATAAATTCAGTCTAAAAACTGGGGCTGAGGTCTGGGAGCTGAATAACTAGAAAAGATAGCATGAACCAGAGGTGAGGCTGCAGTTTTGTCTTTGATTCTCACAGCCTTCCAAATAGGAAATGGAATAGGGACAGCAGCTGTCTATTATGGCTCCATCCAAGGGTGGTAAACCTTCATTTATGTCACTCGGAGCCAAACCAGGTTGAGGGTCTACAAAGTTCAGATCAAGAGAGAGGCAATCCTTGACCTGAATTACCCCAGAGATTTTAAATAAAATATTTTCCCAGAAACTATAGCAACATATCAAAAATTATGTTATATCCAGATTGGATTTATATAGGGAATTCAGGATTTGTTCAGTATTAAACTATACACATAAAATACCACATTAATAACAATACTTATAAAATCATTTATCAATAAATGGTGAAAAAGCCTTTGATGGAGTACAGTTATTTCTGTTAAAAATACTAAAAAGGATAGATGCATCTTTTAAAAAGTGTAGTATGTATCTAAAACCAAGAGGTAGAAATATATATATGTATGTGTATGTGTATATGTACATGCATACACACACACATATATGGGGATAGAGAGGGTGTGATGCATATAATCTCAAGGCCTTTCCAGTAAGATCAGGGAGTAAAGTAAGGATTTCAAGTTATTATCATTATTATATAATGCTTGAAATGCTCACTAAGGCAGTAAGACGGGAATAAAAGGCATTTAGAGAATAATCATAGATAGAAAGGGCAACTAGGTGGTATAGTGAATAGAGTGCCAGACCTGGAATCAAGAAGACTCATCTTCCTCAGTTCAAATCTAGCCTCTAACACTGGCTGTATCACTCTGGGCAAGTCACTTAGCTCTTTTTGCCTCAGTTTCCTTATCTCTAAAATGAGTTGGGGAAGGGAATTGCCAGCCTCTCCAGTGTCTTTGCTAAGAAAAAATAGGGTCATGAAGAATAAGACACAACTTAAAAACAACTGAACAAGAACAAATAAAGAAAAAGTAAAATTATTTCCTTTTGTAGGTGATAATGGTTTCCTTAAAAACTGTAAAGAATCATTTAAAAATTAATTGACATAACTTAAGTAATATTGCAACATATTAAGCAAATCCACACAAATTGTCAACATTTTACATACTGTTAACAAAAGCTAGCAAAAATAAAAAAGAAATTCCATTCAAAATGATTACAAAATATATTTGTAGTAGTCTATCTATGAATATATGTACATAGGAACTAACAACTACAAAATACTTTGTGCTATACCTATCAA
Organism: Gracilinanus agilis; assembly: GCF_016433145.1. Taxonomy (NCBI): domain Eukaryota; kingdom Metazoa; phylum Chordata; class Mammalia; order Didelphimorphia; family Didelphidae; genus Gracilinanus; species Gracilinanus agilis. Next base: position 166,642,821 of record NC_058130.1, read on the forward strand.
ACTACGAAAAAACTCTTTTATAGAATTAGAAAAAGTTATTACAAAGTTCATCTAGAAGAACAAAAGATCAAGAATGTCAAGGGAACTAATGAAAAAAAAAAGAATGTGAAGGGTGGAGGCCTAGCGTACTAGATCTTAAACTATACTATAAAGCAGTGATCATCAAAGCAATATGGTACTGGCTTACAGAAAGAAAGGTGGATACTTAAATATAAAGAAGGAAATTATAAGCAAATTAGGTAAACATACAGTATACCTATCAGATCTATGGGAAAGGAAGGAATTTAAGACCAAGCAGGAGATAGAGAACACTACAAAATGTAAAATGAATAATTTTGATTATATTAAATTTAAAAGTTTCTCTACAAACAAAACCAATGCAACCAAAATTAGAAGGGAAACAACGAATTGGGAAAAAATTATTATAACAAAAACCTCTGACAAAGGTCTAATATCTCAAATTTGTAAGGAGCTAAATCAGATGTACAAAAAAATCAAGCCATTCCCCAATTGACAAATGGTCAAGGGGCATGAATAGGCAGTTTTCAGATAAAGAAATAAAAACTATCAATAAGCACATGAAAAAGTGTTGTAAGTCTCTCATAATTTAGAGAAATGCAAATGAACCCAACACTGAGGTATCACCTCACACCTAGCAGATTGGCCAATATGAAAGTAAAGGAAAACAAAAAATGTTCTGGCAAAATTGAGACACTAATGCATTGCTGGTGGAGTTGTGAGTTAACCTAGCTGTTCTGGAAGATAATTTGGAATTATGCACAAAGGGCTTTAAAAGAATGCATACCCTTCGATCCAGCAATACCACCACTAGGTTTGTATCCTAAAGAGATAATAAGGAAAAATACTTGTACAAAAATATCCATAGCCGTACTCTTTGTGGTGACAAAAAAAATTGGAAAATGAAAGGTTGTCCCTTGATTGGGGAATGGCTGAACAAATTGTGATATATAATGGTGATGGAATACTATTGTGCTGTAAGGAATGATGAGCTAGAGGATTTCTATATGAACTGAGAGGACCTCAATGAATTGATGCATAGTGAAATTATCAGAACCAGGAGGACATTGTACACAGAAAGTAAAACATTGTGGAACAATCCATTATAATGAACCTTGCTACTACTAGTAATGCAGCAAGCCAGGACACTCCTAAAGGACTTATGGGAAAGAATGCTAACCACATTGAGAGAAAGAACTATGGGAGTAGAAATGCAAAAGAAAAACATATGACATCACTTATCACATGTATATATGGGCATGTGATTTGGGGCTTAGGCTTTAAAAGATTGCTCTATAGCAAAAATGAATAATATGGAAATAGATATCTAGTGATAACGATTATACCACCCAGTGGAATTGCTTGTCGGCTCCAGGACTGGGGAGGAAAAGAAAATGAATCATGTAAACATGGAAAAATATTTTAAAATATTTTTAAACTAAAAATAAAAACAAAAAAACTACAAAATACTTTTTTTAAATATAGGCAAAAATAATTGGAGATATATTAAATTGCTCATGTTTAGGCTATGGAAATATAAAACAATTACAATACTATCTGAATTCAGTGTCATACCCTTTGAGCTACCAAAGGAATACTCGATAGTGCTAGGAAAAAAAATAACAAAATTCATCCAGAAGAACAAAAGGTCTAGAATCTCAAGGGATATAATGGGGGGAGATAGGGACTGAAGGAGACTAAGCTGTAATAGATCTCAAACTATAATACAAAACAGTAATTATTAAAACAATTTGGTACTGGTTAAAAAAATAGAGAAGTTAACTACTAGAATGGATTGGTATATAACATATAGACAGTATGTATTTGACAAACTTAAAGGCATTAGTTCCTGGCATAAGGACCCATTATTTGAAAAAAAACTGCTAAGAAAACTGGAAAGTAGGCTGTAAGAAATTATGTTTAGACTGACATCTCATATAGCAAGATAAGCTCCAAATGGATACATTACTTAGCTATAAAATGTCACATATACAAATGAGAGGAGCAAGAAGTAAATTACCTTTTAGATTTATGACTAGAGGATACAATAGACAATTTTGATTACATAAAAAGTAAACAAAATGAATGCAGCTGAAATTAGAAGAGAAATAGCTAACTGGAGGAAAAATGTTTTCAAGTTTCTCTGATACAGTTCTGTCATCTAAGGAGTATCAAGAGCTGATTTAAATGTGAATAAGAAGTACTCCCCAATAAATAAATGGTCAAAATATAGCAACAGGCAGTTTTCAATGGAAAAAAATCCAAGTTATTAACAACTCTATAAAAATGCCTAAAATCATTAATAATTAAGGGAATTACAAATTAAAGGAATTCTGAGAGTCTACCTCATAGCCATCAGATTTGCAAAGATGATAAAAGAAGAAAATGACAATTATTTAAGGTGCTTTATTAAAACAAGTATTATAATATGCTGGTGGTGGAGCTGTGAATTGGCCCAGCTATTCTGGAAAACATGAAACCATACCCATCAAATCACCTTTGATCTATTTTGTGTGTGTGTGTGTGTATATATATATATATATATATATATATATATATATATATTTGACCTACTATAAACCAAAGAAATCAAAGAAAGGGGAAAAGGACCTATCCACACGTACAAATATATTTATGGCAGCTTTTTTCATTGTAGCAAAAAACTATAAAGGGGAACCCAGCTATTAGGGAATGGCTAAGCAAAATTATGGTATATGAATATAATGGAATATTATTTTACCATAACAATGGTTAAATGGATAGTTTCAGGGTGAACTGGGAAGATCTTTATGACCCAATGCTGGGTAAAATGGGCAGAACCAGGAGAATAATTTCTATTACTACATTAATTTAAGGTGCAGGTAAGTGGCACAGTGGATAGAGCACCAAGCCTAGAACCAGGAATACTCATCTTCATCAGTTCAGATTTCATCTCAGACACTTACTAGCCGTGTGACCTCTGGGGAACTTATTAAGCCCTATTTGCTTCAGTTCCTCATCAGTAAAATGAACTGGAGAATTAAAAAGCAAACCACTCCAGTATCTTTGCCAAGAAAACTCCAAATGGGTCATGAAGAGTTGGGCACAACTAAATAACAACAAAAGGTATAAAAGGCCATTTTGGAGTGAAGAGCAGTAGCTTCCTAACTGACCCAATGCCAAATTTAAGAGTTAGTCTCTTAAAGCATCTGTTTATGTTATTTTCAGCATTCAGTATTTACTCATAGTTTTCCATTTGTACCCAGGTGTTCTCTTTGTTGGAATAAGGTTTTTGAGGTAATACCTCAGGCCCTCAGCTGGATTTTTTTATGGTTAATTTGTAGGTGTTGCTTCTCTTAAGTAAAATACTTCTACAAAATTAGGTAAATACCCAACTCATATCTGCATAACACCTGAAGTCTTATGATTAGTAGTTTTGTTTGCTCAGTGTTGTACTGTACCATGTTCTACCCATAAAACCAGGAAATAAGCCAGATATTTTCTGAGGAATCATTTAAAAGCTGTACCTCTTGAGACCCAATGAGAAGCTGCCTCTAATCTGGGATATTTGAGAACCTTTCCATTACATACGAAGACTCAAACAGGGTCTCCACCTAACCTGGTCTATGATTATATTTGCTTAAAAAGTGGAAAGAAATCCCAAAGTTGGAAAATTTAAACTCTTGGAATCAAGTATCTTATAAAAAATTTTCACTCTAGCTTTCTTTATGGTACTTTGTCATACTTGGGGGTAGTCTTTGTGGAATTTTTTAAGAGGGGGTAAAAGGAACATCTTGATTAAAGATCATCAAGGTAAGTGATTTAATTTTGAAGATGTTTTAAACAAAGACCTCATGCCTATTTACAAACACATCAGTGAAAGTATCTTTAGCTAAAGGTTAGGATAAAATGTTTTAAATCTATGTGTTCTCAGAAATGGGAACAACATAACTGCAATTTATTGGAATTTGTTGTCCAAAGTTGCACTAAGATAGTACAGAACAGTAAAGTTTTTGGTAATGAGTGTGACATTAAACATTACTTTCTTTCAGAAAACATAATGGCTTCCTAAGACGGTGCTGTTAGAAGAGTCATTCTTGTTTGTTTTGTTTTCATTCATTCACTATTATCCTACCCCTTCTCTGCCCATTGCTTTTCTTTTTGTCTGACAGGCTTCACTTTGGAGGATATAGCATGGGCCATTTTATATTCTGTACATAGTGAGAGAGATCTCTCATTGCATCATAGTTTATAGTACTTTCAGATTTTGAGAGTTTTAATACGTGTTTCTAGTTGTTTCTCAGATACTTTGGATGTAGTAGAACCAATATTTATCAAACAATTGGATCTTACTAGTCATAAGGTCATAGATTTTTGAGGGGAAAGGGACCAATTCATCTAGACTAAGCCCCTTATTTTTCAGATGAAAAAACTGTGACCCTGCCCTCAAGGAGCTAAGTACAGGATAAATAGGAAATTATTAAGATAGGGAAGGAATTAGAATTAAAAGGGTTTAGGGAAAACTTTCTGTAGAAGATGAGATTTTATTTGGAGCCTAATGGTAGCTAAGAAAGCCAGGAGGTAGAGATGAGAAGAGAGAACATTCCAGGCATGGGGGACAATCAGAGCTGAGGGATGGAGTATTGGGAAATCATTGTCACTGGACTAAAGAATACATGGCAAGATGTAGGTATAAGAGAACTAGAAAGTTGTGGAGTGAAGAGAAGTACTAGTATATAACAAACAGGATTTTGTATTTGATCCTGCAGGGGTGATAGGGGGCCTCTGGAATTTATTGAATAGTGGGATGGCATGATTGGACCTTCACTTTAGGAAAATCACTTTGGAAGCTGAATGAAAGTTAGACTAGAGTGGGCAAAGACTTGTGGAAGGTAGCCCCACCAGAAGGCTATTACAGTAGTTGAAGTGTGGGGAGATGAGGTCCTGTACTAGGGCAGTGGCAATAAGAGAACAGGAACTTATTCAAAAGATATTACAGAAGTCAGTAGGCTTTGGTAATAGATTGGGTATAGGAAGTGAGAGGTAGTAAGGAGTCAAGGATGACACCCAGGTTGCAAGCCTGGCAGGACTAGGAAGATAGTAGTACTGTACATTCTTATAGGGAAATTTAAAAGTTTTTGGAAGAAAGGATAGCAATTTCAGTTTTGGACTTGTTGAGTTTAAGATGTATACTGGGCATCCAGTTCAAGATTTCTGAAAGGTAGTTAGAGATTCATGATTGGGGTTCTGCTGAGAGGTTATAGGGCTGGATAGGTAAGTTTCAGAATTATCAGCATAGAGATGATAATTAAATCCATAAGAACTGATAAGTCCACTTAGTGAAGTAGAATAAAGGGAAAAGAGGGTGCAGTTCAAAGCCCTTTGGGACACCAAATTCATCCAACCCAAACCCTTCATCTTACAAATGAGAAAATTGAGATCCAAAGAAGTTAAGTAACTTATCTATGGTCACACAGGTCAGAGCCAAAAGTTGAACCTGGCTTCCAACAAAGTTGATTTTGTTAAGAAAAGAGCAGTCAGAAGAACCATGAAAGACCAATGGTAGGGAAATCAAGGATAAGGACTCTGTAGGAAGAGGAGTTATAAGAAATGAGAGAGTTAAGTAGAATGGGGATTAAGGAAAAAAAACACTGGACTTAGTTAAGAAATTGGCAGTAAACTTGGAGAAACCAGTTACTTGGAAAGGGAATGACTGGATGAGCACTCATCAAAGGAAACTGAGAAAGAGTGATCTGATAGGTAGGAGGAGAACCAGAAGAGAGTGATGTCCAAAAAAACTTCAGAGAAGAAAGTATCAAGGAGAAGAGGGATAATCACCACTACTCATTTCTCTATCAAGGCTGAGAGATCTGGGAGAATGAGGATTGAGAATAGGACATTAGATTTGGCTATTAGGAGATCTAGGCTATAGGTAACTTTGATTTGTTGTTGTGTTTTTTGTTTTGTTTTGTTTATTGGAAATTTTTAATTAATTAATTTAGAATATTTTTCCATGGTTTCAAGATTCATATTCTTTCTCTCCCCTCCTCCTACTCCCTCCCATAGCCAAATTCCAGTGGGTTTTACATTTGTCATTGATCAAGATATAGGTAACTCTGAAAAGAGCAGTATCAGTTGAAGGAAAAGATTGTAAACTAAATTGTTAGTGTTAAGTGAGTGAGGAGAGGAAGTGGTGGCAACTATTTGGATGACTTTCTCAAGGACTTTAGCCACAAAGGGCAGAAGAGATATAGGATAATAGGTATTGAGAATATAAGGATCAAGTGAGAATTCTTTGAAGATGGAAGAGACATAGGTGTATTTGAGGACAGTAGGAAAGGAGTCAGTAGACAGGGAAAGATTGAAGATAAGTGAGAGTGGGGAATTAAGAGGAGGCAATCTTTGGAACAGATAGAATGGAATGGAATTGTGCAGGTAGTTGGGGGTTAGAATTATGTGAGACAGGAATGAAAGTAAAGATAGTGGTAATAGGTATCTGAGTGATAAGAAATGAATTGGGAAGAAGAGGGAACTCTTATTGAATGGACTCAATTTTTTCAGTAAAATATGTAACAAGGTTATCTGCTGATGGGATCAGGAAAAGGGGAGAAATGGAAGGTTTGTGGAGAGGTGAAAATGTTTACAAGAACTTCTGTAGAGAGTGAGATTATGAGTTGATAAAGAGTTATAAAGGATTGTTTTGTGGCAGTGAGGGTCCAGTTAAAGTCTTATAACATATACTTATAATTAGTGCAGTCGGAATGGTTGCCTGATTTTCTCCACCTTTGTTCAGCAACATGTATGTATGAGCAAAAGCAATGGATGGTAGAAATGATCCAAGTTTAAGGCTTGGCAGGACACTAAGGTAAAGGTTTTTCAGGGCTGGAGGAAACCTGAGCATATTAGTTTGTGTTGGGGAAAGAATTTGATATTTAATGAGAGATTTGTGATTAAAGAGAAGAAATGATTAATGTGGTAAACCAGTGGAGATAGGAGAAGAAAGGATCAAGACCGTAATCAGAGGAATCTTTATCAAATACCAGAACAAAGGAGAAGAGATGGAGGATGATAAAGAGGGATTTTGAGATATAGTGTAATAGAGCTAAGGGAATTTGGAGAGAATTGTCTATTTTCTTAGTAAAGGATAACAGTTTGAAATAGTTGTTGAGGAGAATATTATAGATATCATATAGATAAATGTTATAGATCAGTGATGGAGAGCCTTTTAGAGACAGTGTGCCATGCATCCCGTGCCCAATCCCCCTTACCTCAGACAGGGGAGGGAGAAAGCTTGCACATTGGGCTGCTGTGGGGAGGGGTAGGCAAAGTGTGGAATGTCCTTAGTGAGTATAGAAAGAGAGAAGGGAATGACCCAAGTGCTCTGATCCCCTTTAGCTCTACAGCCTGTGAGTTGCCCACCTTACCCCAGACAGGGGAAGGAGGAAGTGATTCCATTAGGCTGCTGGGCAGAGGAGTGGGTAAAGTGAAAAAATGTCCTCAGTGCAGGTGAAGAGGGTGAGGGGAACAGCTCTGCCTGAGTCCCTTTGCCTTTCTAGTAACAAACTCTGGTGTGTGAGTGTGGGTGGGTGGTGGTGTGCATGCCCACAGAGAGTGCTCTGCATGCCATATTTGGCACGTGTGCCATAGGTTCTGTGAGAAATTAAATATAGACTTTATGTTGAATATGAGAATTCTAAAGTAATATTGTGGTCACCAATTTAAAGATATTATAACTTAAGTAAAAAATTACTTTAGTAGCTTTATTTACAAAGAGGTAGAAAGAGTGAAAATGGAAAAGGTAGCTAAAGAGACAGAGTTTAACAAGCCTACTAGTCCTTCTCCAGTGGAGTGAGGCTCAGCCCCACAGGGGCTTCCCCATGTCCAGTGGTGTCTTCAGCTAGAGTTCCACCAACGCAGCCTCCTCTAAAGTCAAAGCAGGAATCTCTGGAAACAATCTTCTCCAGGAAAAGAAGGCCAGCTACTCACCCAACCAAGATGACCTCCAAAGGAGAAGACCGAAGGCCAAGTCCCAAGGTGAATTCCTCCAACACCAAAATCTAAAGGAGAAGATCTAGGAGCAGTCCTCCAAGAAGCAGTCCGAGAGCCAAGGTCCAAGGTCCCTCTACAGGGAGTTCAGGACTTTTTATAGTCCTTTTTCCAGGTCCCTTCCTGTTCCTTCCTCCACTTTATTGGAATCAATTGCAGTCTTTCAATTTGCCTAGCACTGCCCAGGGGCAGGGAAGTGACCTCTGGAGTTGTCACCCACTTTAGTAAGTGACTTGTGAACTCTCTTACTTAGTGGCAAGTAGGGGTGTTTAAGGTTTTGGCTGATTAATTTAAAAATTGCTGATTGATAGACAAAGAAAGTTTGATTCACTCTTCACAGCTTGCCATCACTGGTATAGATCATCAGTTTGGAAAGATAAAAGAATTACTGTGTAAGTCAAGGCCTAGTTGAGATTATGTAATATATACATCTAGTGAATCTAGTGGGAATGGTTGCATGACTTTGTACCAGAATGTTCAGTTGTATATAAATGGGAACAGAGAAGGCCAATGGTAGGGGGAACCTGTAGTTGGAATGATTGATGGTAGCATAAGTAGGCAAGTGATTCAGTGGTTGCTAACATGACCAATCAAAGGGTCAAGATTATGACAGGATAAAATGAGGCCAAAACAAGAGTGATGGCCTGGGGCAACAGGGATGAATAGAAGAACTGGAGATCATGGTAAGGTTTAGAAGGAGCAAGTCAGAGGGAGAAATTGAAGGATAAGAAGTTGTGATTGGAGAGAACAACTTCTTTCCAATTGGATTGTGGTGATCGAACAGTTATGTGTACTAACTACATAGATTAAGGATATTACCAATCTTAAGTGTAGCTCAGACAGAATGAGGATGGAAGTCATGAGAGTGTAGTAGATATTAACCTGCTAAGATTTGGGAAGCTAGTTTTTTTTTCTTACAGGTATAATAGTAATTCATTTAATTAAATCATAAGTAACAACACTGGGGATATATTGTACATTCTTGCAGCCTCCAGCAATTGCTAGACAGTTTCATACATGAGATATACTTACAAACAAGACATTGGTGAATGGGGAACTGCTCTTACAGTGGTAGGAATTTAAAGTTGAATTTTCAAGAACTAAAACAACTAAAAATTGTCCTTCATGATTGGAATTCTTATCGAGGAGATTTAACCTTAAGCATTCTTTTCCTTTTAGAAAACATAGAGAGTGCTAGTCATTGGCAAATGAATCTGAGTAGTATTAGCATGCATGCATGAGGCATTTATGCACTATTCTTCTCTCTTTAAAGTAAAACTGGTAACAAAAGAATTTTACTGTCCTGATGTAAAGGCCAAGGGCTCAGTGCACACAGAATCCATATCCAACGAATTTATTCACTGAACAATCTTGTTTTGGCTTACTCGTGAAAGAATGTATAGAAAATACCTCATTTAAACCCCCTTTCCATCTTATTTCTTTCTATCACTTTTCCCCCAATCTCTTTTTTTCATATAATGAATATATATAATAAATTTCATATAATTTTTTCAATAATGAACTGGAGGAATTCCATGTGAACTGAAACAACCTCCAGGAATTGATGCAGAGTGAGAGGAGCAGAACCAGGAGAACACTGTACACAGAGACTGATATACTGTGGCACAATCGAGCATAATGGACTTCTCTACTAGCAGCAATGCAATGATACAGGACAGTTCTGAGGGACTTAAGAGAAAGAACTCTATCCACATCCAGAGAAAGAACTGTGGGAGTAGAAACACAGAAGAAAAATATTTGCTTGAGCACATGGTTCAATGAGAATATGATTGGGGATATAAACTCTAAATTATCACTGTGTTGCAAATATTAATAATACAGAAATAGGTCTTGATCAATGATACATGTAAAACCCAATGGAATTGCTTGTTAGCTACAGAAGGGAGAAGGGGAGAGTAAAAAATGAATCATGTAATCATGGGAAAATATTCTAAATTAAATAAATGAAATTTAAAAAAAATTAATATAGGCAATTGATATTTTTGTAGATATTCACCCATTTCGCCTAGATTGTCATATTTATTGCCATATAGATTTTTTAAACCCTTAACTTCTGTGTATTGGCTCCTTGGTGGAAGAGTGGTAAGAGTGAGCAATGGGGGTCAAGTGACTTGCCCAGGGTCACATAGCTGGGAAATGTCTTAAGCCAGATTTGAACCTGGGACCTCCCATCTCTAGGCCTGACTCTCAATCCACTGAGCTACCCAGCTGCCCCTGCCATATAGATTTAATCCCTTAATGTCTAAGAAATGCTAACTGATCTTTTGTACTTTTCTGCTTGGTAAAGGAATGTGCAGTGAGAGCATAAATAAAAGAATTCTCTTTCCTCATCTTTAAAATAAAAGGGTTGGAAAAGATAAGGAGTTTTTAACTCTTTTTGTGTCATGGACACTTTTAGTAGAATTTTAACCAATAAATAAATAAAGGACGATAATTTCCTTTCACAAAGGTCCCTTCCAGCTCTGAATCGGTGATTCCCAGGCCATTCCATAGTCAATGTACACTTTGCCCCTGATTTAGAAACAAGCAAAAATAATTTTAAAACTTAAAGATAGAACCAAAAAGCATTTGGTCAATAACTTTTACATAATTATGGAAGTGAAAATAAGTAATTCAGGATTATTGTGATCAGACCAGCCAATTAGGAGTACAGTATAAGGATCTGAAAAACTATAAGCTGATAACAAATTGTGTGCTTTTTCATTTTGACTTAGAGTTGAACAGAGCTAAATGCACTTTCATCTCTGGGTGGGAAAATAGGAAGATTTGATTTGTAATTACTTGAAAAAACCATAATTTAGTCAGAGAGATAACTGTTGAGAAACTGAGTCTAAAACCAGAAATCATCAATGAAAGAGGTATGAAATTTTCCTTTCAGGTTCTCCTTGTTCCTTTTATTTTCTACCAATATGTTTACATTTTGATATTTGGTTTGTTGTTTTTTTTAACTTAGACAAAGGATGGTTTTATTAAGGCAGTCAGCACAGAAAAGATAAATGACAAATGTTGGAGGGAATATGGGAAAATAGGAAATGCATTGTTGGTATGCAGGAGTCCACCTCCCACAGGATTCAGGTGTCCCTTGGAGGAAGACGGCATTGGCAAAAGAAGAAAGGAAAATGAGAGACAGTCAGAGTTTCAGCCAGGCATCACAGAGACTGCTCTAATCAGGCTTGGGCTGTCTTTATTTTTATATACTTTAAAGATTACACATACAGTTGGCATGGAATTTCATTTTCAACATACATCTTTTCTTGGAGATAATGAATAAGTCATAGCTTTGTTACTAACAACTTTTCATTCTCCAGTAACTTTCAATATTTTTCAAAGGTATGTTTGACATGTTTCCTAGGTTGTAGGGTTAAAACAAAAACAGTTTGGTGGGGTGGGATGTACCAGTCTTTTTATGGAACAAACTTTTTCATCCATTGTCCTCCTAAGTTAACATACCAAATCAAGGAGGCTTATCACTTCTGGTTTCCTGTTATGTAAGCTTCTGTGTAAGGGAATGGAAAATCTAAGTATAGTTTTCTTGGGGGTTTATGCCTAGGAATATCCCCTATATGACCCCTTATCCAGATTGCTGCATAGGGGCCCTTAGTAGATTGGGAAAATATTTGTTTCAGCCCTATAGGCATTTGCTTCTTATTTATGCCATTTGCATAATCAGGAAAAGTCTTTAATATTAGATCACTTTCTGTAAGGTTTTTAAGAAATGAGTTTAGGGGCAGCTGGGTAGCTCAGTGGATTGAGAGCCAGGCCTAGAGATGGGAGGTCCTAGGTTCAAATCTGGCCTCAGACACTTCCCAGCTGTGTGACCATGGGCAAGTCACTTGACCCCCGTTGCCTATCCTTACCACTCTTCTGCCTTGGAGCCAATACACAGTATTGACTCCAAGACAAAAGATAAGGGTTTAAAAAAAGAAATTAGTTTAGAGGAATTTCTGTATCATTACATGTAAGAGTGGGATTTTCCTGGAAATCTATAGAGACCCTATGCAGTCTTCAGCTATTATTCTGTATTTCCCTGGGGTTGAGTAGTGTTATTGGTCATTACAATTCTAATAAAAGAGTTTATTAGTAAACGAGGAGCCCCACGGGGGAATCTGAGTAGGTATTTCCATCCTCCCTGAGGACTGCTTTGCAGTCCTCGGATTCCCACCTGTGACCATGTCAGACAGGTGGGTTTGATGGCTCCTGACATTGGTAGAGGTGTGAAACCATTCTGGAGAGCAATTTGGAACTGTGCCCCATAGGGCTATAATATTTGACCTAGCAATTCCACTATTAGGTCTGTATCTGAAAGGAAAAGGAAAATGACCTATATGTACAAAAATATTTATAGCAACTTTTTTTTGTTGTGGTAAAGAATTGGAATTGAAGAGATGCTCATCAATTAGAAAATGACCAAATAAGTTATTACGATGGAATACTATTGAAAACTATAAGAAATGATGAAGGAGGTGGTTTCAGAAAAACCTAGGAAGACTTCTAGGAACTCATGCAAAGTGAAGTGAGAAAAACTGAGAATCATTATGTACAGTAAGAGCAGTGTTGCAGTGTTGATCAGCTGTGAAAGACTAAACTACTCTAATCAAGTCAACAATCTAAGACAATTCCATTTCTTAGCCAGTACCAGATTGTTTTAATGATTACTACTTTATATAGTACAGTTTAAGATCTGGTTCTGCTAGGCTAGTGATGGGAAACCTATGGCACAGGTGCCAAAGATGCATACAGAGTGCTCTCTGTGGGCACACAGCCTCCCTCACTCCCACCATCCTCCAGTTGGTTACTAGAAAGGCAGAGGGACTTTGTCAGAGCTGCTTCCCCCCTCCCTCTCCACCATGCCTAACAACATTTTTCACATCCACGCCCCTCTGCCCAGCAGCCCAATGGAAGCACACAGTGGATAAAGTGGATGGTTCACAGACAGCAGAGCTGGAGGAGAGCAGAGTGCTCAGGCCACACCCCTCCCCCTCGCTATACTCACTGAGGACATTCCTTACTTCACTCACTCCTCTGTTCAGCAGTCCAATGGGTGCCCTTCCTCCCTCTCCTGTGAGGAGTAAGGGTATGTATGTGGCATACCCAGCATGTGGTGGTGGGGAGGAACATGACACTCAGTCTCTGGGTGGGTGGGTGGGGTCAGGCCAGTTATTTCGTCTCTGAAAGTTTCACCATCCTTCACATTTTTTCCATTAGTTCCCTTGATATTTTTGCCCTTTTGTTCTTCCAGATGAATTTTGTCATTACTTTACTAGTTCTATAAAATAGTTTTAGATAATTTGATTGGTATGGCACCAAATAAGAAATCAATTTAGGTAGGATCATTATTTTTATTATGTTGGCTTGGCCTCCCCATGAGAAATTATTGTTTTTCCAGTTTTTTAGATCTAAATTTATTTGTGTGAAAAGTGTTTTGTGACTGTGTTAATACAATTCTTGTGTCTGTTTTGGCAAATAGATTCCCAAATATTTTATATTGTCTTGAGTGATTTTAAATGGAATTTCTCTTTCTAACTCTTGCTGCTGGACTTTGTTGGTAGTATATAGAAATGGTGATGATTTATGTGGGATTATTTTTTATCCTGCAACTTTGCTAAAATTATTAATTATTTCAACTAGTTTATTAATTGATTCTCTGAGATTTTCTAAGTATACCGTCATATCATCCACAAAATAATAGTTTCCTCTTTGTCTACTTTAACTTCTTCAATTTCTTTTTCTTCTCTTATTGCTAAAGCTAACATTCCTAGTACAATATTAAATAATAATAAGTGATAATGGGCATCCTTATTTCACTCCTAATCTTATTGGGAAGGCTTCTAACTTATCTCTATTGCAGATAATACTTGCTGATGGTTTTAGATAATACTATTTATTATCTTAAGGAAAGGCTCTTTTATTTCTGTGCTTTCTGGTGTTTTATTTATTTTTTTAAAAAAGAACCTACCTTCTGTCTTAGATACAACACTGTGTATTAGTTCTAAGGCAGAAGCATGGTAAGAGCTAGGCAATGGGGGTTAAGTGACTTGCCCAGGGTCACATAGCTGGGAAGTGTCTGAAGCCAGATTTGAACCTAGGACCTCCCATCTCTAGTCATGGCTCACAATCCACTGAGCCATCCATTTGCCCCTTTTTCTGGTGTTTTTTTTTTATTTGATTTTTTTTTATTTTTTTTAACATTTATTAATATACATTTTT